>NC_088934.1:41580000-41867500 GCF_038396675.1 Hydra vulgaris | reverse complement strand
AAGAATTGATGGATTGGAAAATGCATCATATTTTTTAAAACATCTCCCTTATCTTCATAGGCCGTTAATTTTTTATTTTCACCTCCATTTTTAAGTCTGTTTAGAATTAATGGACAATTAATATAACATAAATGTCATTGTTATATTTTTTAATGAATTAAAATTTTAAAAATGAAACACTGCATTATCCTTATTTTCTTAGCAATAAAGGAATGGTCGGTTTAACTAACAAATAAAAAATAATTATTTTTGAATGCTATCCATAAAAAGAAGCAGATAACAAATATATTTTAACTCATTAATATAAGTTGTCTTTTTAATATATTTTCCACCATTTTTCTATAATCAGTTCAGTTAAACAAACAAGTTGTGAAAGTATAAACAAACACTAGAATAAAGAAATGCTTTTCTTTTTTCTTGTTTCAAGCATTTTATCTTGAAACTATTTTATACTAATTTTATCTTTTCTTCATGAAATAGGATATTAGATAATGCATTAGTCTTGTCCATCGCAATCCACCATTTCATTAACGCAACTTTACAAGATTTGCGCTTGCGCAGAAGTAATATAGATTTGTCACGGATTGGTCACAATTAAATACTGCACTTTGAAAATAAATTAAATTTCCATACTTCGTTTGGAAAATGTTTTTTAGAAGTAGAAAAATATAGGGTTATATTTCACTTAGCTTATATTGTATGTATATATATATGTGTATATATATATATATATATATATATATATATATATATATATATATATATATATATATATATATATATATTAGTGATGTGCCAACAGCAAAGGCCGATTAAGGCTAATTATAGAGTTTAACGTATGTATATAAAGGTAATATCTTAATATTAGGTATGCAATTTGCATATGTAAGGTGTGTCTATGCACCTGTTTAGTTTCGCTTAATAGTCAACACCGATACATCGGCCAATGGTTTAGCCGATTAATCGGTTGCTGGTTACCAATAGCATAGGCTAGTAGGTCAAATCACTTCTGATAAATAGAAACATGTTAAATATGTAATTTAAATCCTTAATATTATTATAATACCCTTAAATAAATACATTAAATCTATTATTAGCCACAATTGGCATTAGTTGATGGCACATTACTAATATATATATATATATATATATATATATATATATATATATATATATATATATATATATATATATATATATATATATATATATATATATATATATATTATATATATATATATATATATATATATATATATATAAATATATATATATATATATATATATAAATATATATATATATATATATATATATATATATATATATATATATATATATATATATATATATATATATATATATATATAATATATATAATATATATATATATATATATATATATATATATATATATATATATATATATATATATTTATGTACATATCTTTGTCTCACATGGTCTATATCTTCAAGTCTAATATAATTTTTAAATAAATTCAATAAAATATATTTACCAACACTCTAATAAAATTTGTTTTGTTTCTATGAAGTATGTTTTGCCTTTTTTTTAAAAAAAAAAAAAAAGATGGATGTAAATAAGTTTGTTTATAAAAGAGTTTATTCATTGTTATATAAAAATAGTTTAAATTTATAATTTTTTAGGTTTTGTATGGTATTCCTGATCAAGACAATTTTTATAATGTTGTTGATGCTCTAGAGAAACAGAGTATGCAAGTTATATGTCATGTGAGAATTTTTTATTTAGAATTTCTTATGCTACAATATTCTTAACACTATTAACATACGAATATATTATTTATATTTTTAATAATTTGATTGTATAAGATTATTCAGACATCTATTTTGATTGCATTTTTTTAAATTTTTTTGCTTTTTAAATCATATTTATTTGATAGAAACAAATCAACATAGCTTAGTTAATATAAATTATGGAAAAAAATTACAGGTTTCAAACCTTCCCGGGACACTCATGCGGTTCCAGACCTTGTACGTCCATGTTTAAAGTAATTTTTTTAGACACACTGACCATGGCAGATCATATTTTTTAACTTTTACAGTATTTCAAGAATTCACGACAAAAAGCTTAACTTATCTACTGAGGGGAAGGGAAAAAAGAATTTAAAAAGGGATACAAAATTGTATCAAGGTATCAAATTTTAATTAAATAAACTTAGAAAAATTTAATAATTAAAGTAAAAAAAAACTTTTTTTATAAAAAGTTTTTTTTTTTTTTGGGTGGTTGTTATTTTTAGCAACAAAATTTGATACAAAAAGAGGGAAAAAAATATTACATTTTATAACAACAATTTTTATAATTTTATAACAACAGTTGAAAGTTTTAATCAATTTATTCACGATTTTTACAAAACTAATTTGCTATGTACTCTAGAACTATGAGAAACTTTGTTAATTTTTCTTTTTTACGTTAATTCGTTTTCACGACTTTTAGTTTTAAGGAATGATTTTGCTATATTAGACGTTTTCTGTCAATACTTATATAATAGGTAAATCAGAAAATAAATTTTTACTCATCTGTAAAATGTATTATTTGATTAATAAATTTAGTAATGACTGAAGAAATTAAATGAAAGAATACCATAGTTTTCTTTTTTAAATGTAGTTACAATACTTGATGCCTTTCTAAAATTGTTTCCTTTACATTGCCCAATTTTCAACGTTAAGATGAGTTACTAGAGATAATAAAAATAAAAATTGCTCTGTTTGAAAAAACATATATAAAAACTTAGAAAAATGTTTTATATAGGTTCCTAAAAGTTTCGTTAAAAAAATTCTGTAATATAGCAGTGCAGATTTTTGAGCAGGTTTAAATGCACAATTTATACAAATTGTGCATTTAAACCTGCTCCAACAAAATCCAACAAAAATGCAGACTATTTCAATGGGGGAACTGAAAACAGCTAAATATTTTATATTTGAACATCAGTATTAATGACTTTTTATTATTTTACATGAGAAACTTGATTAAAAATAAAAATTTTTTTTTACAAATAAAGAGCAATTAGTTTTCTTGCTTTCCTGTTTATTGATAAAAAATATTAAAGTTTAGCAAAAGTATTTATTTATGGTGCAAATAATAAAGTATTTCCTTAATATACTGACTGATGAAAGTCACAAATAAATTGTATATCAAAAAATGTTTTTGTTTTCGTTATATTCTTATCTGCTTTCGTTCTCAACTTGTATTAATTTTGGCAGTGGAAAATAACAAACGTCCTAAAAAAAAGATAACAAAAACAGTAAAATATATATTAAAGTGGTTCTAAAAACAACTTTTTCTGAAAATGACTGCTGGCACCCCCTGAATATGTTGTATATAATTAAAAAAATGCTAGATTTAAGAAATTTTTGAATAAAAAATATTTTAAGGGGTTGCTACCGACCCTCAAACATTATATAGGTCTCTAATATTATTAAAAAAAAAGTTTTTCAAAATTATGTCATGTTGGGTCTCAAACAAAGCAAAATCATATACAAATTTCAAAAATAATATTCATTTTATAAAAAAACATAGATAAAAAAAATTATAATCAAAAAATCTTGTTAAATTCCCTATTTTTCATTTTTAGTTAAAAAACATAACTTTTTGTTTACTAAAATCTAAAATAAAAATTTAATTATAAAATGATTAATATTTTTAAAATTTTTATATAATTTCCCTTCATTTGAGACCCAACATGACATAATTTTGAAAAACTTTTTTTTTAATAATATTAGGGACCTATATAATGTTCGGGGGTCGGTAGCAACTCCGTAAAATATTTTTTATTCAAAAATTTCTTAAATCTAGCATTTTTTTAAATTATATACAACATATTCAGGGGGTGCCAGCAGTCATTTTCAGAAAAAGTTGTTTTTAGAACCACCTTAATATATATATATATAGGTTTATTTTTTTTTTCCACAATTTTTTTTTTTTAATTTTCAATTTTTTAGTTTTTTTTTTCAGATGTTCTATTTCTTAAAGTATTTGTTTCCTTTCTTCGAGTATTGCTGTTTTATTCTTGAAGTTTCTTATATGTTTATTATGTTTAGCACAACTAAAAAGATAAAATTTATATAATCTTTAGTGTTGCAAAAATCAAACTAAGTAATTAAAGTAAAAATCAAAGTAAGTTTCAAAATATTAATCAAGTTTATATAATTTTAAGTTTCTTGTTGTATTCGTAAATATAAAGTTGTTTTTTTATTTTGTACCTTGTTATGTCTACCAACACATTAAAGCAAAAAAAAAAAAATTAAGTTTGTTTTAAAAGGTGACAACTCAGTACTTATTGCTTATAAAGTGAGTACACTACTACTGATGAAGTTTCTACCTACATCATTTAGAATGATGATGCATCAAATCTATAATAATTAATTGTATCTTTGCTAATGTGGCAGCTGGGTATGGCATAAAAATTTATAACTTCAAGTGCAAAAGTTTAATAATTATTAAATTTTTTCTTTTAGAGGTAATGGAACAGGTTCACCCTTATGAAGCTATCCCATCATCTTTAATAATATTACCAAACACCTTAATTGGGATCAGCGGTGCATAAAAGAATAAATATTAAACAGATATTTATTTATATGTTTAATATTTATATGTTTAATATTTATTTTTTAATATTGGTTTTATTTATAAAACCAATATTAAAGATACTGTTGTTTAACAATTAATTAAGCTATTGTTTACTAGACAAAATGTTTTAATTTAATGAACTTTATTTGGCTTAGTGTTCTTATTAGCGCCTTGTTTTCTTTATCAAAACCACTTTTTTCTGTGGTTTGAGTAGGGTTATTAGTTTAGTTTATTATCAGCACCTTTCTTTATTAAAACAGTTTTTTTCAGTGATTTGAGTAGGGTTATTATAAATGTTAAAAGTTAGTAATACATTTAGGTTTAAAAAATCATAAGAATATTAAATAAGAAATTTCAACATTGTTATTTTCTGTTTAATTATTGTATTTATGTTTTCCTTTTTAGAAATTAATTAATCGAACACCAAAAAACAATGAACTTATTGAACAGTGTAATATTTATGAGGTACATAATTGAATTATTTTTTTCCATTTTAAATTTTTATTAATTAATATGCACTGTTTACTAAATACACATACACACATGTAATAATTTTTCTGATAATCTTATCTCTTAAATGACTCTGTTTGCTCATGACACTACTATATACTCTTGGCTTGATACAAGGTCTTTATTTTTGATTGCTTAGACTGGACAGCTGATCTTGAATGTTATTTCTATTCTGTGAAATTTTTTGTTTTTGAACTTTTGAAGATTTAAGAACATTGAAAATATTCATATAAATCTTTCCACTTTATTTTACTTCCACAGTATTTTGTATTATTTAGAGTTAGGCTTTTGAGTTTTGGCTCTATAGCTTTATTAAATTTAAGGAAAAAGTTTAATTATTCTTTTCGAAAAGTATAATTAGATTTTCCTAACTTGTACTCTAGATAAATAGACTTATTTATAATAGAATGTATTTTACATAATGGAGTGCTCAATGTTGGGTCTCAAAAGAAGCAAATTTTATAAAAATTTTAATTACAAATTTCAAATTATTGCAAAAATACTCATCATTATATATATATATGTCAGTCAATATAGTAGCACTCCCTTGCGAGTCAGGCTATTTGTCAGTCGATGTAGCAGTACTCCCTTGCGAATCAGGCTATAAGATAGTCGATGTAGCAACACTCCGCGCATGGTTTACAGTAAAAAAAATAAAAATAAAAACATTTTATTAAAAAAATTAAAAATAAAAACATTGTTTATATTGTTAAAAACATTCAGAATGTTTTAAAAACATTCTGGTCAATTAAGTTTGCGTTTTTGTGGTTTTTTTAAAAAAAGATTAATTTGTAACTAAATTAATGGTTTTGACTTTCGTCCAACACGCAAATGTTGGACGAAAGTCAAAAGTAATTAAAAGTGACATATATGTTGGCGTAGGAATCACTTTTTTCCTTCCGTGCTTCCCAAACGCAACTAACTATAGAACTATATATAAACACACACATTTCTAGGTTTCTAGCAAGAATAAAAAATTTGGAGTAGAGATTAAGAGAAAAAATTTAAGATTGATTTTTGTTAAGAAAAGCTGAAAACAAGAACTTAAGCTGAAAAGTACAAAATATATTAATTTATAGTATACATTATAATATATACTATATTTTGCACAAGATTGTAGATTAGTGTAACATTTAATATACAAAAATGATTTTCAAACCTTTGCGTCGTCTATACATTGTGACACGTCTATACATTGTGACCAAATTATATTTATGCTCTGCTTGTTAAATTTCCATTAATTGATTGCAAGAAAATTTTAAACAAAGTTAAACTTGATCAAATCTTCTTCAATGTATTTATCTACTTCTAAACATCATTGTCGTGATAGCATTTCTTAAATATTAAAGTACTTACAAAAATGTTACTACAATGAATAATCTTGTTTTTTCTAAATGAATTTGCCTTTTTGAATTTTTACGACACAGTGGTATCTTGTTTTTTTTTTTTTGCTATGAAGTTATCAATTAAAGCTGAAGATGAAGATGTACCAAAGAATCTTAATATTCCTGGTGGTGTTAGGTAAGTGCCATTGTTTTTCTAAAATCTCTACTTTTTTAAAGATTTTGTTTTTTACTTTAAAATTTTCAACAAATAATTATTTTGGTCTTTTTAATAGAACAAAAAGGATTTCGAAATCTCCTGATGGTAATATTAAAAGTTTTTTTCTGTTATTAAAATAGTTTTATTTAAATTTATAACAAAAATTAAATTAATAGTTAATATATATACAGGCTTGGATAGTAATAGCGTGCGATCGCACTCAGTGACTGATCATGACAATTTTTTTTTTACAATTTGACCACAGCTGTTTTAATGTTTTAATAATTTAGGTGCAATAAAAAATCATTACGTTACGAACAACAATTAATCGTTGATCTTTTTTAACCTTTTTATTTTATGCAAAGGCTTTGAATAAAATAAAAAATTAATTATAATGATTTTATTTAAATATATTAGGAAATTATTTTGTGTAAATTAAAGATTTACACAAAATAATTTGAAAATTAAAAATTTTTTTAATAGGCATGTATTTTTTATGATAAATTTAAACGTTTTGTTTAAGTTTATAACTATTTTTCCATGTCTTTCTAAAAATCTTTAATAAGATTTTTTTTTAAATACTTTAAATTATGAATAAATTTAATTAAAATCTTCCTGTTGCAATGTCATGATTTAATTGCTTAATTTTTTTAGTTTCACTTTTTAAATAAACAACAATTTAAATAAAAATTTTTCATTTATTAAACAATCAATAAAAGTAATTTGTAAAAGTGTTTTACGTAACTTAAATAAATGTTTTAAAAGATAAGTTTTAAAGTAATTTATTTCAACCGCAATTAAAAACGTAACAAGAAGTAAATTTTGCCTCAAGTTTGAGTTTTTTGAGTTTTATTTTAAAGCTTATATATTTTCTTTTTAGTGAGGAATTGTTTTCTTTTTCATTTTTTTAATTTTTGTTATTCAGACTTAAAAGTACTAAGCTAAACTGTTTAGCTTAGTGTTTTTTTTTTCAGTGCATTTCTGAAATGTTTAAATCATCAAAACATCTAAACAGTTGTGATCAAGTTGTCAACAAAAAAAATCATTTGGGTGGTCAGCAATAGCGTTCGTTCACACACCAATCCTGTCCAAGCTTATATGTATATATATATATATACATATATATATACATATATATATATATATACACACACACACACACACACACACACACTCACACACACTTTTGCAAATTTTGGCATTGTTTTGCACAAAATTGTTTTTATTTTTTTAAATGACTTTGTTCGAGGCAGTTTTTAGTCGAAGAAAGATTAGTGATAGAAACTATTTTATGTTCTAATAAATATTCTTTATAAATTTATTGCGCTTGCCCAAACCTAAACTTTTATTTATCTTTTTCTGTGTGGTTATTAAAGTGCTCCCAGAAGTCCTTGCGATCTTATCACAAAGCACTGTGGGGGAGCATTTAACTAGGAAGTTCATGTTTCCTTTCTTAGTTGATTTGTTTAGTGATTTTTAGAATAATTAACTATATTTTTGAAAGAAAATTAATTGTTTTTCTGTTTGTTTCAAATAAATATATATTGTTAAAGTTAAAACAAACAGAAAACATGGCTGAATATTGCTTTAATTAAAATTTTTTATTATAATAATAATGAATGTTGGTTAGAAAGGATACAGATTAAGAAAAATAATTATAAACAAGATACAGATTAGATATTGCATTGTTTATTTTCGTTTTTTTATTTATTTTTTAAATAGGACGAAGAAGCATTCGACATTCTTTCACAAACAGTGCTCCAAATCTTTTGTCTAAACCATTTGATAAACAAAATGCGCATAAAGAAGCAGAGGAAGATAGAAGTAAAAAGTTGTTGAGGTTTTTTTTTCTTTTTTTTCTTTCTTTTTAGTAACTTTTGCAGAGACCAGTTCAAGTCTCATCATCTGCGCATTTCAGATGAAACTTGAAATGGTCATCTACATAACTTCATACTTCTTATGTAAACAAAAAGGTATATTTGTTTTTAATACTGTTTAATGATTTATATATGTAACAAAATTAAAATACAAGTTAAAAAATTTTTAAATCAGCATCATTTTTGTGACAAATCAACAATTATTTTTTTAACAAATTAATCATTTCTAACCTTCATACCTAAATTGAATTTACGAGGTATAAACTCTTAATATTTAATACATTTTTTGTATATTGTTTTTAGTTTATATATTTTGAAAATAAATTTAGCGATCGAAATCTGAAAGTTGAAAATAACGCGTCTTCAAAATTTGGTGGTGTACAGGATAAAATAGAAGAAAGTGCTACAAAAGTCACAACAAAAATGGGACATATTGACAAAGAAATGCCTTCAAAACCAGGTATTTAAAAGAATACGATGTTTGTTTAACATTTAATGTGTTTTAAAGTAGTTTTTTTTTTTAAAAACCAACAGGAACATGTTGCTAATAAATTGTTTAATGCTTCAATATAGTTCTTAAAATAATTAGAGATTAACCAATTCCACAAAATACCAATTCCGATTCTCAATTGCAATTCAGATTCTTTACCAATTTCGATTCTTTTGTAATTTTTATTATTTTAATTTAACTGATACTGCATTTAATTTAATAATTTAACATTATTAGCTTAATACTTACAGACTTTAAAAGTAAAAACATTAAAATCAGTTATATTGGCTGACAACACCGAGACTCTAGGAAACAGGCCCTCCCCACACCTTGCTCCTAAAAATCTTATTTTTAAATCTGGGATCTAGTATTATTGCAAAAGCATATATAGGTTCGTTCTCTCAAATAATCAGCTTTCTTTGTCAAGAAACGAAATGTTAGGAATTTCAATAGTTGAGAAGTATTTTCTGCTTGGTATTGTATATCTTGGCTCCAAAAACTGTATTAACTTTTGAAACCAGGATTTTCTACTATACAACAGGTTGGTTATCTGTGCATATCATTTCAGAAATAAGCTTTTTAATTTTTATGTGAAAAGCCTGGTCTTTGCAAACACTTAGTGTATTGTCTGTTGTTTAGGAGATGAAGATCTAGGCTTCATTTTTACAGAACTAAGTGTAGAAGAAGAACTTCTAGTATTGATCTCCCCATCCTCAGACCACATCCTCGCATGTATCAAAATCAATAATACTAGCTTTATCGTTTATAGCTGTTTCTTATTTTTAATATCAAATTTATGAAAAGTTTTTAAATGCTTTAGTATGTTCAATATTGTGTATGACTGAGAAATTCTGCCACCACCCCTGGATATAACTGTTTTGCAAAAGTTGCATATTGCAGAGTTAGTGTCATTTAAATTGAATGCATAATAGTCCCATACCTCGCTTTTCTTACGTTTTGGCATGATAATGAAACTATATTCTGAAATAAAAACAGCATTTATAATAATAAAAAATAATAATACAAACAATAATAGTTATAATAAAAGAAGCAAATAAGATTATTATAATACTACTTGTCCCTGGATCAAATATCAATTGAAATTTTGTGGCAGTATTTTGTGTATTTGCAATGTTTACTTTTGTTAAGGTTTTCCTTCACAGTTTACTTAACTTCACCGATGATGTTAAATGCAAAAGTAAAAATTTAATGTAAATAATACAAAAGAAAGTTGCAACGGCAAAGAGTGTATATTTTATTTTCAATTATCAAGGGAGTATTGATAAAAGAAGTGAAAACGTTAAAAAGTCATTTTAGAAAAAATTGAATTGTTAAAAAAGGTAGAGAGTCACGATTCTTACGATTCCTTGAGAATTGCTGGAATCGGAATTGGCCCATCTCTAAATAATGAATTAGCCTTGAAAAGGTAATAATTTAACTTTTAAGCAAATGTAATGCGTAAATTTTATTTTTTAAATATTATAATTCACTCCCAATAAGACTGCAAGCAACATGTGATCTACTAGAAAATAAGAGTAGATCAAGTAAATGGTTGACAGATGACTTAATAAGTTGTAAGTTGTATGAATTAGGAAAACATAAAGATGAGAGAGTTCCAAAGGGTTAAAATCTGGGGGGAAAAACTAAAAAAAGTTTTTTGAGCATGCAAGGTCAGATACAGTAAAAGTATGTGACTTTGCTGAATGGTTAGTCGAGTTAGAATGAGTTTTGGTTTTCGGAACTAGAGGCAATAGCTCTTTTGAGCAGCAACCATGATAGTATTTGTCAAAAAGTGATGTAGTTGAACATGCCAAGCTAAATAAGCTTGGCATGTTCAACTACATTATCAATGCGTTTTTAGACCTTGTCTAAAAGAAATAAAGTATCATTAAAAGAACCAGCCCAAATATGACAACGGTATTCCATACAAGGATGAATAAAAGATTTACAAAGGTAGAGAATGAATCAGGAATAAAATAATGGTGAGCGCAATAAAAAGAAGCAACCTTAACAGATTGTATATATGGTTTCCATGAGAGATCAGTAGTGAATGATAACCCAAAAAGAGGAATAAAGTGAGAGGGTTACCATTTATTAATATAGGAGTGTTGACAATGTTGCGATATTTGTTTGCAGCAAATAATTTTTTAGTTGGAATTAACAAGCCCCAATCTGTTACAGAGGTGAGATCAGATTCAAGATCGGCTGCCTGTTCT
Organism: Hydra vulgaris; assembly: GCF_038396675.1. Lineage (NCBI taxonomy): Eukaryota > Metazoa > Cnidaria > Hydrozoa > Anthoathecata > Hydridae > Hydra > Hydra vulgaris. The sequence goes on along the minus strand of NC_088934.1, from coordinate 41,856,261 downwards.
AAGCAATCGAAATAAGAAGATTTTTTATTATGAAAGAAGTATAAAGTTGAGTTATAGAGCTATTTTAGATGTGAGGTTGTCAGTAAGATCATTAATGTAGATATGAAACAAAGCAAGACCAAGGATAGAACCTCAAAGTACTCCAGAAGTTACTAGATATGAAGAAGAGTGTTAGCCTTCGAGGATGACTTTAATAAAGTGGGTTATAAAGAATTGGTTTGATAAACTCAAAAACTTTCTCAATTACATGATATAAAGCAAGCTTATGGAGAAGCTTATGGCCATCATGCCAAACTTTATTGAAAGCTTTAGATATGTCAAAAGCAAGAGCTCTTGCCTCGCCACCTCTATCTAATGCATGATAGAATCTTTTGGTCACAGTAGTTAATAAGTCAGGCATGGAACAAGAATATCAAAATCCAATTTCTAGAGGACACTTGTTAAACTATGACAGGAATGTTGTCTGGAACACCAGCCTTAGATGAGTTTTATTGAGATATGACTTTTTTTTATAGACGTGAATAGATAAGAGATTTTTATTGAATTTTATTGGGATACGAGCAACAGAAACTGGAGTGATTTGAATGTCTAACAATAGACTAACCTATTTAACTGTAATGGCAGGAAGAGTATGGCCTTTATATTCGAAAAATGAATTAGAAGAAAAGTTCTTTGAAAATAGATAGAAAAAAGTTCTACCTAAACGGTAGAATGAGTAAAACCTAAAAGCAGAAATGAGGAAAGAAGATCAATCCCATAAATTAGAGATAGAATGTTAGATGTACTTTTGTTAATGACACTGTTGGAGATTTTCCAAAAGTTTGTAGACCATAACTTCTGAGATAAGATTAACCCATATATACCCATGATTTTTAAAATGTGTTTCTTGTCTTTATTTGGTGTGATTTAGGTCCAAATGAACAATATTCATCAACTGTTTCATAATTTTTTATATACTTAAGTGAATATAGGTGAAAATATAGGTGTCAGTTTAAACTGACGCTAGCTGCAGGAGGGTACAGGTTTTCTCACGTGTCATATTTGGCTATGACAAGAAGAATAGTCAAACTCTGAAACCAGGAATCACATGGCAATGTTAACTGATGCAGCATAACTCACAGTGACGTTTTATAACTGTTATTAATTATTTCACAAGGCCACCTAGCGAGTGAAAACTGCCCGTTTGACGCAAAAGTGTTCAGAAACAACGAAATGGATGCAAAAAATATCATGAACTTTTAAATAGCACATAATAACTGTAGTGTCACATTAATGTTAAGTTGCAAAGACTATATTTCATTGACAAAAACAGGCATCAGTTATTTGCAGTGGAATGCCTTAAAGCAACCAGGATGCAGTCCCACATTGCACTTCTCACAGTAGAAGACTGATGTGCCTTTGCAGCCAAGTGCCACACATCGACGCTGTGTACCCTGAGCAATCCAGTGATCTGTAGCATCTGTGCATACTTCAGTAAGTACTCGTCGATCGACTGCTACACGAGGTGGCGGATACAGCACTGAATTCTTCTTCATTGATAGTGTCTGCGCATAGGTTTGTGCAATCTGACGCCGAAATGACAGCAGATCATGCTCCGGGGCGCCAGGTATTTTCTCCTGCATACGGTACAGCTGGAAGGCGTTCTGAACGGCCAAATCAACACAAAATCTAAATACTGGCCAATACCATTTCTTTGATCGGTGCTGAATCATATAGCAAGCTAGATTTTGGTCTAGGCGGTCCACACCGCCCAACTCATAATTGTACAGTTGTATTAATGAAGGCTGATCAACGTCTATGCGCTTCTTCTGTGCTGATGAATATCTCTTAGCTTTGTGAAGTGGTGCGACACCAGCGTAAGTTGATGCGACTGTCACAACCTTACTGTCATGCCAGCGTACCAAGCATACATTAGCCTTTTGATCCAGGGCAACGTCATGCGAGCCACGAGGCAGCTTGTCCATTGCTTTGATGTTATAACGGAGAGTGCCCGTGGCGGCCATTCCTCTATCCGCTAGTAAGCGCAACAGTCGTGGGCTGGTAAAGAGGTTGTCAAACACAATGTGAAAGAAATTACCGTCACGTTTTGGTAAATCTTTTGTGAGATTGACCACCACCGATCCACCTAGGCCCAGATCTTTATCTGTCATGCCGGCACCTTGATATGGGTAGAAATTGATTGCATATCCCAAACGAGTTGCTGCCACCCACATCTTATACCCGAACTTGATGGGTTTGCCATGAATGTATTGCTTTGCACCCTGTTTTCCGTAATAAGGGATCATACTTTCGTCGATGCTGATGATTTGTTCAGGCTGAAAGTTTGCCAGGCAAGCAGCATTGATGGACTGGATAAGAGGGCGCACTTTGGCAAACCTGTCAGTCATATCAAGTTCGTTGTTATTGGCAAAATGTATATTACTCATTATGGAACTGAATTTATTGCGTGACATAGCGGCCGACACCATGGAATTGTGTACATCCCCCGCAGTTTCCCAATACATAGGGCGACGAGGCAGAGGAGCATAGCCGCTTATTAGAAGAATCGATAGGAAAAGCTTGAGTGTCCAGATCAAAATTGTCATGGCCTTTTTGAGCAGCGTATTCTTTGCTTTCGTTGCATATTCTGTGCATTATTTTTCTCCTTTAGGTGGGGGTATGGTCCATATAAAGTTTTCCTTTCTGACGGCCTCCTTGAAGTCGCTTTTGACCCATGACGGTTTATACGGAACTTGTTTCTTTGTTCTCTTGTGCTGCGGACCCTGTTCCACTATATCATCTGCAGTGTCCTGTGTATTATTTTCTGCATTGTCCTCCTCTGCAGTGTCTTCTGCACCGTCCGACTCTTCCATTCCAATAACATCAGTTCCATTGGGTCTTCGTAGTTTCATCGTCGCTTCCCCCAGAAGTTGATTACGATTGAGACTGTTTGGATCTCCACACACCTCATTCTCATCACCAGAATCTTCATCAGTGTCTGCACCAGTGGTTATTAGAGGAACAATTGATATTTCGGCGCTCTGAAGACATTCATTGTCTGTATCTTCTAGCAATTGTAGCACCTCATGAAGCCGGTTCTATTCCGAGGTGAATAAACTGTTTGAAAACCTATACCCTCCTGCGGCTAGTGTCAGTTTAAAATGATGCACAGAAATTGCATAAAAATTTAAGAAGTCTAGCTTTGTTGACTATACCGAATATTCAAATGTTAAAATGATATTTAACAATATATTTAATCTATATTTCAACTAAAAACAAAACATATATGCATACCTTTTTCTTGACGAAACACTCATGTTGTCATGAAAAATATTAATCAACGCTACTAAAGTGTGTCAACTGAGCAAAAATTAAAATAAGTTAATGCAGTTTACTTTATTATCAGCATCATACATTCACACATGACGTAATTATTACGAAAAATGCAAAGAATGTTTGTTATTTTGCAAATTAAATCAGATAATGTGACTGTCAGTTTAAACTGACGCTAGCCACATATGGGTTAAGTAAACTGGGAATAATCAGCAATTTTTTACCTTGATTTCTTGCAATAAGATTTTCATTCTCAAAAGAGTTGTTTTTTTGAAAAAGATGAAAAAATAATTTTGATTAGGTATAGTAGCTGCACACCTAGGTAAAAACCAATTAGGCTTGACTTGAAACTGATAGGAAGAAATAAAAACTATACCTGCCTGGATCTAGGATGTTATGTAGGAGGTGCATTTATCAGCAGACAGAAAAAACATTAGCCCAAAGATTGTCAAACAAAAAATCGTAAAAAGAATCTCAGTTAGCTTTAGGGTAGTAATAAGAATTGCAATGATGAATCACAAGTAGAAGTTTGAGATAAAAGATTTATAGAGATCGTTGCATGGTTCGAACCACCTAAAGGAGAACAAGGAGAAACTAAACACAAGTTAGGGTCAGAGCCAAGACAAGTTAAGCAGTGAAGGTAAGTAAAGTGAAGGTAAGTGATTAGGGTAGTCTAGTAAAATGAGTCTGCATAGTTAACTGTCTGAGTAAGAGATCAAGAAATACAAGTTTAAGTTTAGAAGTTATGGGCTTTAGTGCCAGTAGTATCAGTGGTGTTAAAGCCAAGGCATTCAGCATGATGAGTGTTAACTTCACCAATAACAACAATATTGAGGTGGAGAAGTAAAGAAAAAATGAGGCAAGAGAAAGAGCATGATCATGATCAGAAATTACATCTAAAAGAGTGCATTCTTGAACAATAAAGAACAAAGAAAAATGTGATAAAGTGAAGAGGTGTTAAGCAGAAGCACATAAAAGAATGGTCATAGGATTCAAACCTGATTTCTTGAGAAATAGGTAAATTGATGCTCAAGTTTACCCTCGAGCCAAGCATATGACTATTAGAGTCTTTGTGAATCTAATGATTGTGCTCTTCGATACTGAGATCTGAAGAAGGGACAGCTGAACTTAAATGAATCTTACAAAGAGAAAGCAAGTATAGTGAATCTTGTATGAGGTAAACTTTAACTGATGGAAAGTTCGTTCACAGACCACAAATTTTTGTGAAAGATATATTGAAACAGTTAGGTGGTGTTGATGGTTTTGTATGTTTAAAATTTTTAGTTTCTTAAAAGCATGGTTTACGTTTAAAGAGAACTTGACTCATTTACAGATAGAGCACAACATCCCAAGCAATTAGCTATGCAGTTGTCTCAGTCCTGCTAATTAACCTAAATTCGTAACATAGGGTTCCTTTTGCAGCCTTAATAATGCACACCAAAAGTATTAACAGGAACATCATACACACACAACATGGCACTGTTAATACTCTGATTTTTTACAGCTGTTGATGGAATCAACCTCTCTGAGAGCTACCAGAGAGTTCAGTAAACCTTATTACCAACTGGCCTCAGAACCATAAAACTGAGTTTTAGAGCTGTACCCTCGTTAGAGGGTACAGCTCTAAAACAGTAAGAGTTTCCAGGAGGATACTTAAGAGATAACAGGTAGAGATACCATCTCTAGCCTTTACTTAACCAAGAGCCCCAAAGCAGGGGAGTTTTAGCTGGATGCACTCAACTTTTTCCCATGATGAGTATTTTTATCGAGACACCATCTCTAGCTTTTACTCAACTAATTGCCCTAAGGCAGAGGTGTTTTAAGTTGGAGTTTATTTCTCATAGCCTTTGCCTAAAAAAGTAAACCTTACAAGACAACAGGACATGGGGCTGGTAGTACTGTATTACATGATAGCAGTAGCAGGGTGATCATAATAATCCTGGACCTGGATTTGGATAGTTCATAGAAGTTACTTCTGTAAGCAGTATTTAAAACATTAAACATGATATTTGGCTCTGAACGAAAATTGATTAATTGGCTCTTAATGAAAAAATCAGACTATTTTAGTTTAATATTGGAAATTTGTTATTAAAAAAGTTATAAAATAATCATAACCTGACTATCAGGTATTAAAGTCTATTGAGTATTTAGATTACTAAGTTATTAATTTGATAATAATGGATTGTTAGTTTTAATATTTTATCATTGGTACATTTTGATTATTGTCAATTATTATTGTCATCATTAAAATAAGAAATCCAATTATTATTCAAGATTAGTATCACAGTAATAGTAATAATAATAATAATAATAATAATAATAATAATAATAATAATAATAATAATAATAATAATAATAAAATTGAGCATTTGATTTTTTTTTTTGTTGGCCAGTTTATAAATTTAAAAAGAAATTTAAACAAATGAAATATTTTGATATTTGAAGAATTATTTTTTTGTGTTAATTTTTAGTACATTTAATGCAGAATGGTCATTCTAATGTTCAGAGAGGTGTTGGTAAACTCAATACACCTGTTATTGAAGAAACTCGAATACCTCGTTTAAACATGAGTGAAACTTTTGATTTGAAAGACCAAGATGAAATCAGACCTTCACTACGAGATCGTTTAGCTGAGCGACAAAAACAGAAAAATGATAGGTTGCATTCTGATTCTGATCCCACTATTATAGGAGTAGTATCACCATCAAAGTCATCAAATCAAGAAGAGTTTGATTACAGTCGGAAAACTAGTAACACAGAGGCTGATGCAGAGAATCGGAGAGAGTTGTTGCGTAAGATGTATAATGCATCTATTGATAAAAATGATCATGAGCCACCAGATATTAAAAATTTAAGTATAAGTGAATCATTAGCTGAACGCAAAGCTATGTTGCACAATGAAAAAATTGAAGAAGAGGTTGAAGATAAAAAAGTTGAACTTGATAGTTTAAAAGGAAACATTCAAACTCAAACTAACAAGCTTAGAGCTGAAACTGATAAACAAGAAAAAGAAAAAAAAGAGGAAAAGTCCAGTTTTTTCAATAAAGTTAAATCTGCAATTAGTGTAAAACCTCCTCAGGAATCTCCTCAGGATACAATGAATAATAAAGCACTTAGATCTTCAGAAGAAATTGAGTTAGAGAGCAAAGTTTTACGGACTCGAAAATTATGTATATTAGAATATGATTTTACAGACTTAAATGAGGCTGACGATAATGATTTTTTAGGAACTCCACCAAAATCTATGACTGTTATGTCAGTTGATGGAGGTCCTCCACTCCCTCCACCTCCACCAGGATTTGGTGCACCTCCACCACCTGGGATGTTTCCTCCTTTACCACCTGGAATGGGTCCTCCACCTCCACCCCCAGCTCCAGGTGTTCCTGGTCCTCCAATGCATGGGGATTTAAGCAATCAAAAAGGGCATGATCGGAAATATGTTCGTCTTTTTTGGCAAGAAATAAAACCTGGGACTTTGCAACAAGGAATGGACAAGACAATATGGGCTTCAATTGCACCAGTTGAAGTTGACACTAAAAAGTTAGAGCATTTGTTTGAAAATCGTGTGAAGACTATGACAAAACAAGACTCAATAAATGATAAAGTTGTTAAAAAGGAGATATCTGTGTTAGATTTAAAACGTGCACAAGCTATCAATATAGTCTTAACTAAACTGCCTCCAGTACGAGTTATTAAACAAGCAATACTAGATATGGATGGTGCTGTTATTGATCGTGATGGTATTGAAGTATGTGCTATATTTTTATTTTTATCAAAGAATATTTTTATTTTTATCAAAGAAAATCTTTTGGTTTTAATTAACTAATTTATAGTTGTGAATTGAATGAACTACATGTTTTTCTCCACAGAAAATTATGGTAATGATTCCAACTGATGAAGAAAAAACAAAATTACAAGAAGCACAAATTCAATTTCCTGACACACCTTTTGCTCATGCAGAAAACTTTTTAATGACACTATCTTCTATCACAGAACTATCAGCAAGGCTTAATTTGTGGAGTTTTAAAATGGATTATGAAACTAATGAAAAAGTAATTTAATTATCATTATCAGGTTATGTATATTTTTCTTAAATAATAGTAGTTGTTTTGGTTTGGTTTGTGATCTAAATAGTACATGTTTTTGTATAGTTATTTTGATGGTATATTTCTTATGTGTTATTAGGAAATCGGTGAAGCATTAAGTGATTTGAAATGTCTTTGCGAAGAAGTAAAAAAAAGTGATACATTTAAGAAAGTACTTGGTCTGTTGTTGTCTGTTGGAAATTTTTTAAATGGTGTCAATGTAAGTTTACATTATTATTGTTGTTATTATTAGTATTATCGTTATAACTAGTTTTGTAAAATAATTTATCAATAATTTCTATTTAAAAGATATCTGTATAAAAAATAGAACATATTATTTTTTACTATATTGCATATAAATTACTATAGAGCATAAAGTTGACCTAAATCCATAAGATTTTTTTCTTAAAAAGAAGTAAAAAGTAATAATTATAGTAATGAAAAAAACTTTTCATTGCCCAAACTCAAACCCTCGATGTAGTCGATGTAGCAGCAGTTAAGTTCCCTTGAATGTTTTCCTTATATTAGTATTTAATAAAGCACCCGAGCTCCCTATTTCAGTATGGCGTCAGACTGCCAATCTAAGTATACTTTTATTTATTTATATATATATATATATATATATATATATATATTATATATATATATATATATATATACATATATATACTTTTGCTCACCCAGATAAATGAATTTAAAAAAATAATTTTTTCATTGCAACCAAATATATCTTTTATATATATATATATATATATATATATATATATATATATATATATATATATATATATATATATATATATATTATAAGCATATATATTCGGCTGCAATGAATATATATATATATATATATATATATATATATATATATATATATATATATATATATATATATATATATATATATATAAGCATATATATTTGGCTGCAATGAAAAAATTATTTTTTTAAATTCATTTTCCTGGGTGTGCAAAAGTTGTCTATTTATATCAAAAATACTCTGTAAAAATTCCAATTCTATATGAAATTATCGTAAGGTGTGTCAGACTCATATGGACTACATAGTATGGAGGATGAACTAAGTAGAAAGAAGAATTTTTTTTAATTTTTGTGTGCCATGCTAGAAGCTACAATTTTTGACATGTGATTATGAAAAGAATCGTAAAATTACACCAAATAAAAGAATATTCTTTACAGATCAAAGAACAGAAAGGAAAATGGCTATTGGCAACATTGGTATTAAACAGGGTTGCAAAAAAACTTTTTTTTTTAAAAAAAAAAAACCATAGGTTTTTTTAAATACGCTTTTTTTTGAATAAGTCGTGTTTAGTCAACTTTTTCAATTAAAAAAAGCATTAGTCATTTTACTTGAGTAAATTATATTTTCTATTAACATTTCTGCTGTAATTCTTCAACCAATACATCATTATTTAATGTTCTGTATATAAAACAAGCATTGCTGCTTTTTTTACTCCCATCTTATTTCTTAGCTTGAAATGAATGAACCCAAACGTTGAAATAATTCTTTCATGTCCAGCACTATAAGCTGGTGCGTTTAACAAACCTTCAATATCCATGATAATGTTTCAGTCCAAAGATTTTATAAATTTCTGTCATACTATTGGTAATACATTTTTTAAAACAGGTTCACTATACAAATAGTTTTTATTGAATTCGCTCCAGCTTGATGATTATTTCGTATATATTTTATTATCTGTGTAACATGCCTGCTCACATTTTCAATGTTAATATCATTTGCTAAAAGATTTAGCATATGAGCAGCACACCCGTGAGTAATTATTCAGATACCTCTTTCAGATGACTTGTCACATTTTTTTCATATTAGCTGTAATGTCAGTCACAAAACTTTTTACTGTTTACTTTTTACTTAGCATCCAAATTTATGTGTTACAGATTATTATTGCTTTATTTTTTACTTTATGTTTTATTGCCTTTATTATAAAGATTATTCTATTGCTTCTCTTGCCAGTTGTGTAAGATATAAAGTAAAGGTTACTTACTTCATAAAAATTTTATTAAATTTTAGTTAATAAACTTCTATGTCTGTTCAATGTCATGTTATTGAACTTCAAATGTTTTAAAACCCATTATAAATGTAACTTATTTAATGTACGCAGCTTTTATTATATAAATATATATATATATATATATATATATATATATATATATATATTAATCATTAAGTGTTTTGTAATTATATCTTTTATTTAAAAGACACCTTAAAGCACTGAAAATGATTAACCTTAAGTACTTAAGTATAAGTTAAATAAACAGAATATTTAAATCAAAATGAAAATTAAAATAATAGTATTTACGCATATTAGATGCTTATGTTTTGATTCAAATAATTAGTCTATATGATATATTATATTATATATCAACAATAGTTATTTGAATATATGCATTATATACTATATTTTATATATATATATATATATATATATATATATATATATATATATATATATATATATATATATATATATATATATATATATATATATATATATATATATATATATATATATATATATATATTATTATAATACATATAGATGTTTTTATATATAGACAATAACTATTAAAATACAAGATGTAAGCGTTAAATAGAGTTATTACTATGATTTTATTTTGCAAATTAATGTTTATTATTATACACTATGTCAATTTTGTAATATTGATTAAAATTTGTTTGTATTTTAAACATTTAATTACTTCTAAAATTAAAATCACTAAAATATAGTTACTAAATGTTTAAAATGCTTTAAAAAAATTTCTATAAATATTTACAAACAAGGAAGTATTAGCAACTTGAGCGTTTATTAAAATCTTAAATAAAATAGTTTATTTTAGCATAACTAAAGTAGCATATGTTTACATCCACATATGTTTACGTTACATATATATATATATATAAACAACACTCCTAGCATGTTCTTCCTATCTACTCAGTCGATCTGTATATATAATAAATTCTCTCTCTATATATATACCTGTTGCTGCATTTAAAAGACAAATTGGCAATAACAAATAAATGACATACTGTTAATTTAATATATTTAAGAAACTATTTTTCAGAAGGATTTTTATGATTTTAACATCTTTATGATTTTAAAAGTGCATTCATATTTACATGAAAGGATTTATATGAAAGATATAATTCTATTTTTAAACACAACCTTTACTTTTCTGCTGAATATTTAAAGTTGTTTAAAAAAAATTAATTTCGTTTAAATTGATATTTTTTTGATTGGTTTAAAACCATCAACCCTGATATTAAAACAATAAAGTAAATAAAAAGAAACTTGCAGTTAAATTCAGATTTTATATATATGAAACAATCACAAATACTGAAACTTTGAAATTATACCAAGGTTGTAACTTGAAAAATAATTGCAATAATGTCATATTTAAAAATTAAGATGAATCTCCAATAATAATGAAGATGGTGACTTCATAACAGACTTGTTTCATCAGCTAATAATTTTAGCTCACCAGAAATCGTTAATTCTTAAATGTAAACTTTATTTCCAACATTAGCTCATGAATATGATTGATGGGGAGTTTCAAATTGTTCAGCTGCAGCATTAGCATCATTGATGTTGCAGCATAGTATTAGTTGATTATGGCATTATTAATGCACATTACTCATCTGATGTTATTGACCTAAATAAGATTTGTAGAGAAAGACAGAAAAAAATAAAATTATACAAGATGGGGCTGCCGAATCACCATCTTGTATAATTTTTATTTTTAAGGTTCCACCACTAAACTTTACACCACTAAAGCAACAGATTAAACAGGCCTAATCAACTATGCATTGAATAAAAGTGCTGAATCTCCAATGTTCAGATCGATTGAATTTTTAATTGAATCACTTAAAAACAGCATTCTGACTTCAGAACTGCTGCAATTTAAAAGCTTCCCATGCCACTCTCAGTTTGAAGAACGAGGCGTGAAGCATGTTAATGATGCCAGTAGAGCCAGCTGCTAACCTCAGCCTGATGGTTTTGTTCATGCAATATCACAATCAGCTATGAAAGTCATTAAAGCTAAATCTGATTTCAGCTATTTTTACAAAATGACATTTTGAAACAATTTACTGACATTAAACAAACTTGAACCAGATTTACTTTATTTTGTTTAAAATAATGGTTGTTCTTAATTTTTTGTGGCAACTCAAAGTTCTACAATTTACATAAATATATTTTCATTAGGTTCTGATATGATGTTATAACAATCATACAGGTTTATTATAATAGAAACGGAAAAACAAGATAAACGTGTTTTTAAACATTGATTTTTTTGAAAAAATCAGTTTAATGATAATTGTAGGTAATTTCTAATTTATCACTTTTAAATTTCTAACTGGGATTTTAGGGGATTTAGAATCCTTGGGATATCTCTAAATAATTGCCTTGAACATTGCAATTTGCACAGAGTATTTCTAATGTGAATGTCTGTTCATTTTAGAAATAATCTGCATGTCCAATTTTTCATCAACTTTTGCATGTCAAAGTTGAATAAATTTTTTTTCAATGTTTTTAATTCACCTTTTTCAATCAATTCCGATTTTATATTTAACAAACATTCTTGGTTCCTGTTGTAATTATTTTAATCTTTTCTTGTAGATATAATATGCATTTTTTGGAAGTATTATATATTTTGGAAATGATTTTATTTTGAATTGGTCCATTCTTAAATGCAAATTTATTAATTTGATCATTCATTTCTGATGAAATCTTTATTTATGAAACACTGTAAAATGAATAACATTTGCTAAGTAATTTTTGACCATTTTTCTATTTTGTAGAATACATTTGAAATTATATATATATATATATATATATATATATATATATATATATATATATATATATATATATATATATATATATATATATATATATATATATATATATATATATATATATATAAATGCGGGTAGCGGTGTTGTGGTAAAGCGCTCGCTTTATAAGCGAAAGGTTCTGAGTTCGATCCCCACTACGTCCCTGGTAGTATCGTGCTCAACTTGTTTCTCCGTGCAGCGGCATTGTTCGTCAAGGTTCGTGTTTCGGAGTTATAGAGTTGAGAGAGGGTTATAACCACTGTTAAGCAGCCTCCTCATCTGTAGCGGCCTTCTCGGCCTTGAGGAGGTGAATAAAAAAATATATATACACACGCACACACACACACTTATTCTGGTTTAGGTTGAATTTGATTTGCATACATTTTAGAATGAGAATCTTTACAGTTTTATTAATAGGATTAAGGGTCAGCAATTTTTTACCGACTTTGTTTCTATATTGCTATGGTGAAACATTTGTGTTAAAAATATTTTGTCAACTTTTTTGCCAACACAAAATAGTTTAAAATCTGCAATTTATTGCCAATCTTGTTTCTATGTTGTTATACTGAAACCTTTCTATGTTGTTATACTGAAACCTTTCTATGTTGTTATACTGAAACCGTGTTAAAAATTTTGTGCCAACCTGATGATAGAATGATGACCTAAAATCGTTTAAGGTTAGTAATAATTACTAACTTTATTTTTCTAATTCCAAAGACTGCGGTTTTTGTTAGAACCTGGCAACTGCTATTAGAGTTGAAAAATCTTAGATTTTAGCCTGTTGGCGGAAAAAATAAATGCAAAATTGCTTAGATTTTTAAAACATTTTTATTTTTGTATAAATATTAATTAAAAAGCATCTGAAAGATTTTTTTAAGATGTTGGAATAAAGTTTGATTACTTTAGTGCTAAAGTTATGTTACAGTTAACTATTTAACATTTAAATATATAAACTGTGTAGAAATTTACTTATATTAGATCAAAGGTTTCAACCCGCAATACCTAGAAAAAGTTCCCGAAGTTAAAGATACTGTACATAAACAGACTCTACTTTTTCATATATGTACCATGGCTATGGAAAAGTACCCAGACTCCTCAGATCTTTATAGTGAATTTGGATCATTGCATAGAGCTTCCAGGGTAAGGAATAATTGTCACGTATAAAGTAAATTTTAGAGTTAATGATAAATTAAAATGAAATTTCAACACCCTGGCTATGTTAAACAGCTTTTCTTTTTTTCTTTATTAGTGCGATTATGACAACATATATCAATTACTTAGAAAACTTGATGATATGTGCAAGAAATCTTGGGAGTATCTACGATTGATTGCCAAGCATGACAGCTCCTCACCTCTAAAACAAAAGTATTTTTTGATTTGTTAGATACAATACAAGATTTAATTTTTAACTTTTCGATTTAAACTTGGTTTAGATTTAAATTTAAAGAGTTTCACAGATTCTTGTATGTATTTTATTATCTTAATAATTGATTTTTAGGCTAACAGATTTTTTGGGTGATGCAGGAGAGAGAATTGCTATATTAAAAGTTGTTTATCGTAGGGTTTCGAACAGGTAGTTGTTTATTTGATTATTTTATAGTTGCTTTTTTTTTTTTTATTGTTATGTTAAATTTTCTTATCATATTAGATTTACAAAGTTACTTATGTATTTGGGAATGACACATCGCAATGCTAAAGAACTAAAGGTTTTTTTTTTAAAAACGCTTTTTTTTTTTAAGTATGTTCAGGCTCCTTTAACAAAAATATTTCAAATTTATTATATTTAGCCTCACTCGTTTTGTAAGATTCTCAGTGAGTTTTCACTTGAATATCGTACTGTTCGTTTACGTGTTTTGGAAACAAAAAAACGTAAGGAAAATCAAAGAAAGCGTACAAAGACAAGAGGAAAACTTATTACAGAGGTAATTGCTTTTATTATAAATGTCTACGCATGGAATTTATATCATTAATAATACTTACTCATAATTGGAACTGACTCATACACATTTGATTTCTATTAATAGTCTGAAAATTTCTCTGGTGCTACATCTGCAATTCCAATTCCAAATGAAAATAAAACCGAAGGTGAAGAAAAAATGCATCTCTTGTCTAAAGCTATTACTGAGGGTGCTGATCCTAGTTCTCTTTCCCCTACAAAGGGTAATGTATTCCTGTTTTACATTTATGTTAAGTTACTACAAAGGGTACTATATTCCTGTTTTACATTTATGTTAAGTTACTACAAAGGGTAATATATTCCTGTTTTTTATTTATGTTAAGTTACTACAAAGGGTAATATATTCCTGTTTTACATTTATGTTAAGTTACTACAAAGGGTAATATATTCCTGTTTTTTATTTATGTTAAGTTACTACAAAGGGTAATATATTCCTGTTTTACATTTATGTTAAGTTACTACAAAGGGTAATATATTCCTGTTTTACATTTTTGTTAAGTTACTAAAGTTTTGTTATGAATTTGATGAAATTTGATGAATTTGTAATTGTTACTTTTTAAAAAATCATAATGGTCACCTTTTATTTTTTATTGTTCTTCCCACAATTGCAGTCTTTTTTAAAAGCCCTTTCTTTTTATCCTTTGCTCAATATTGTTGTTAGTTGGCAACTCGAACATCACACTGAGTGGCTTGACTCTAGTACCGTTGATTATTGATAATAACAATAAACTGGACTACTTAATAATAAACTAGACAACCAAGAGAAATTTTTATATTTTCTCTATCTTTTATTAGGATAGTCTATCATTAAATTTTATATTTAAATACATGAAAGATTTCATTTTGGTGGCTTCAGAAATTTTCATTTTGGTGACTTGAGAATTCACTCCTCAAATATTCCAGTTTTTATAAAAATTGTTGAATCAAAACTCAAAAATCTTTTGCTTACTACAAATTTTTTATTTTAATATTGTTGATATTCCAGAAATAATAAATAGGAAGGCTCATACAAAGTCCTCTACTTTATGTTTTCTCTGGTTCTCTTTCATAACTAGCCTCTCATAGAAACCATATATACAATCCATTATAAAGTTTTGAGTTATGGATTTAAAGTAGGATTTAGGGCATGGAAACCAGTAACGAAAAACTGGTTTTTACTGGTAATTTTTATTCCCAAAAATTAGCGTTACCGGTTTTTTCTCAATCTGTTACCGCGGTTTTAAAAATGATATTTTGTTAATTAAATAATTTGGTATTTTGCTTTCATTTTAATTTGGCAACTCCTAAAAGATGCAACACAGTGAGAGAAAGCAGTTTTTTGATGAAAAAGTAATAAACACGAAGATGACCTTCATTGCAAGAAACAATAATTCCGAGGTATCGAAGCACTTCTTACACAGCAAGGATCTGCAGGTGGCAAAATGCAAAACTTGTAACAAAGAAATCAAGTGCGAAGGTGGATCTACCAGTGGTATGAGATCTCATCTCAAATTAATGCATCATATCGAGGCCGATGCTATGAAACAAGTATCAGCCAAAGTTGAACAAAAAGTTGGAAAAATTTATCACTTCTTCGTGACCCAAAAAGATTCCTTGGCAGTTGTCTTGTCCGAGTTAGTCGCCATTGATGGATTACCAATTCGAGTACTGGCAAAAAGTCAACGTTTAAGAGCGGCATTGGGAGCTCAAGGATACCACTTGCCAAAAGATGCAAAATCATTCAAAGCAATTATTATGAAGCACTGTCTTAATGTTAAAGACATTTATAAAAAACAGTTTGAAGAAATGAAGAAAAGCAAAATTTGTTTTAGCATTACTCTTGATGAATACACATCTCATAACAGAAGGTTTATTAATATTAATGTTCATGTCAGTATTCGGCATTGGAATTTGGGAATGGTAAGAATTTTTGGCTCAATGCCAGCAGATAAAGCTGTGACCATTGTTAGAGAAAAGCTAAAAGAATTTGGAATTTGTCTGGACTCTGATATTGTGGCAGCTACAACTGATGGAGCTGTTGTAATGAAAAAATTCGGAAAAGCTATTTTACCAACCCATCAATTGTGCTTGGCACATGACATCCACTTAGCAGTCTGTGATGTTTTATACAAAACAACTCTGGTCCAAGAAGTCATTCCTGATCTCGATGAAGAAGAAGATTTTGCACTTGATGATATTTCCATCTCTGATGACAGCGATTACGAAGATGAAGAAGGTGTTGGATTACAGGTAAGTATTATATATAATTATTTAAAAGTATAAGGCATTTAAATAAGATTATTTTTATTAAAAAAATCATCTTAATTACTGACACTTTCAGGTAGTAATTGAAGATGATCAACCCCCTGAAGTCCATCAAGATCTGAGACACATTATTTCAAAAGTAAGATGTTGTGTACGCCAGTTTCGCAAGTCTCTGTCAAAAACAATGATATCCTTCAAAAGCATGTTCTAGCTGAGTTTAAAAAAGAATTATCACTTATACTTGACTCAAAAACTAGGTGGAACAGTTTGGTGGACATGATGTCTCGATTTGTTAAGCTAAAGAAGCCTATCAAGATGTCCTTGATCGAAATTTCTAGTGAAATATGCTTCTCCGATGAAGAATTTAACACACTTGAAGAATTGTTTTCAGCCCTAGAACCAGTAAAAGTGGGAACAGAAGCTTTATGTAGACGAGATTCAACATTGATTTCAAGTGATCAGATTCTGAAGTTTATTTGCCTTAAATTGAGCATGCAGAATTCAACTTTTTAGCAAAGAGTTATTAGAAATGTTAGTCAAAAGAATAAAGGAAAGAAGAAATCCTGATATAATAAATCTATTGATTTATTTAAACGATTCAGAGGGCTTGGACAAGCAAGGGCAAAGTACGGATGCCTTTGACACTCCACAAGTAAAACGAAATGCCCTTGCAAATACTGCTGCCAAATTATTCTGTCGTCTGTTTGAGGAGAGCTACGAAGATGAAGATAAATCGGAAGAATGTCAAGAAATACCCAATATTGATGAAGGACAATCTTCCTTGGCAGAACAATTGGAACAGTCTATCAAGTATGCTCTGAAGTGTCCCTCTAGTTCAAAGAGGATGAGAGTGGGCACCAGTTCCAAATCACTGTTGAAGGAAATAACCGTTTTTGAGCTGACAAAAACTCGCACAAACAACTTAGAAATGCTGTATAATGCATTGATGGGTTTACCAGTAACTAGTGTTGAAGCTGAATGTTCTTTCTCAGCCAGTGGTCTTTTTGTTACAAAACTCATCAATGGCAAAGTATTCCCAAATGAGTTGAACAACCATTGTAGTTTTTTCTTGCAACTTAAAAATCAATAAGTAGCAATAATCTTCTCCTTTAACTAAAATTTTCTTACAAATTTTCTCCTTCAACTTTACTCTATACTTTTCCTAAAATATCCTTCAAAAACCGTCATAAATAACCACAAACACACATTTACAATTCTTTGGTTTTCTTTGGCTAAAAGTATTAAAACTATTAAATCCACAATGTCATTAAATGTTTTAGAACTTTCTGCAGCGGAATTACAACCATGCTGATTGATTGATTGATTAGTTTATAAACTTTTTATTTTAGATTTAGATTGGTATGATAGGTTTTAGGGATAGCTCTTACACGTAATTTTTTATAAACTCAAGTAAGTTTTTATGAAAAAGTAAATTATGTATTTACTAATAAATGTTGAAAGTAAATTTACATGTAAAAAAAGATTACTTTAAGAAGTAATTTACTTTTACATGTAAAATAGCCACACAGAAAAGTAATTTAATTTTACACTCAAAGTATATGTAGATATAATATGCATTTTTTGGAAATATTATATATTTTGGAAATGATTTGAGGTAAATTTTGAGGTAAAGTGATATTACATCACATAATATAACTTTACCGCAAAATGTAACTTTTACATTTAAAAAGAATTTATTTAAAAAAAAATTATAATACCTTATTTGTGTATAATACTTGCATTTTAAAATACATTATATAAAAGTAATATCAAATGTAAATAAAATTTACTTTTATAATTAGTTTTCTTGAGAAGACATGTTTTTTATATAAGTTTAATGAAATGGCTATTAAAAGTAAATTATATAAAATTACTTTATATTACTTAAGTTTACATTTTAAACAACTTTTAGTTACAACTAAAAGTAATCTGTATTTAAAAAGTAAGTAAGTTTACTTTTGGTTGACATTTTCTTTGAAAGGATATTATATAACAGAGTTAAATGCAGTAAAACAAAACTTGCAGTGAAGCATTGTTAGATAAATTTGGGGCGACAATTGGTCTGAACGGTTTTAAATATTTCTTCCCTGCCCACCTTAAAAACATCGATCTGTACCATACTCATATTGGCAATTAAAACCATTCCTAGCGCAGGAACAGTATCTTATTTACTATGAAAGCCATTCTTAGAGCCAATCCGTTTAAAAAAAAATTCGACTCCTGGCCGAGCATGGAAACATTTTACTACTCTTATTCTGGAAGAATTATCTTTTCGAAAATGTCCAGAACATATAGAATTCAGACAGCATCAGGAAAAAATTGCCCTATAAAATATTCCTAAATAGTTTTTTTATATACTTTGATACGCTTTAGTATCATTTTATCAATGTATCAGCTTTTTTCCTGCTAACATTTTTATTGTTTAATTTTAAAAAATTTATTTTATTGCTTATTTATTTTTGTTTTATCGACTGATTATATTTACGTAAGATTACTTTCAAAAACAATTTACTTTTACATATAAAAAGTAAATTACATTTCGATGTAAAGTATTTGTATAAGTAAAATCTAAATTACTTTTTAAAGTAAATTACTTTCACATGACTTACTTTTAAATTGATTTACATAGAAAAAGTATTTTTATGTTAATTGCTTTTAATAGTAATAATACTTTTACTTTAACAAGTAAAAGTTACACATTTTTAAAATTAACTTTATGTAAGTAATTTTTACATGTAATGAATTATTTTACTATGCTACTTTTTAAAAAATGAATTACTTTTAAATGTAAATATATTTGATAATTTATGTAGATAATTATGATAATGTAAATATATTATGATAATTTAATCTAAGTTATGTAAAGTAATAGTTTAAAAGTAACTTTTTTACATCAAAGTAAAAGTTCCCTATCCCTAGTAGGTTTGTAAGAACTAAATACAAAATATAAAAACTTCAAATTACAACTTTTACATCTTTACCAGTTTTCTCTCCTTTGGAAATTAATTTCTGATGGAGTGTTTAATTGCTGAGGGAGTTTTTGAAAATCTAATTCGGTTTTTACAGTTAATTCACTTTTTTTACAGATGATCATCGAAATTTAATCAATTACTTTGTATTATTAGAAATCTAATTTACAGTGAAATCTCGTGATAAATCATCGAATTACATCGTACCTCGAGAAACCTTGTAAGAATTTCGATGTTTTTATTTTTCCAAAATTTCTATAAAAGTTTTCCTGATTAATTACCGTACTTTATTTTGACTATCGGTCGCGTATTTTACGATGGAAAAAAATCCAAATATGCACTTTTGCATATAAACCGATGTATCACCATTGTAAATCTTGTACGAGATTCCCCTCGAGTCCGATGGTGGGAAGCTCTAATAAACACTGTGTCGTGAAATGACTTTTAATTCAAACCTTTTCCCCCGAGAAAAACCTTTGGGAGTATGATAGTACAAGTATGTAGGAGTACATTAGAGTTGGATTTGAAATCTTTCATCATTGTCCATGAAAGAAAAATTGATTTGAATTTTCGTTTTTATTGCTCTGAACAAATGAGTTACTTTTCTATTGAAAACATTTGAAACTTGATCTAACATGTTTATTCTATAAATAACCAGTGTACTAACAACTTAGAAACAACAACAAATAAAAAAAAACTTAATTTCTTCCAAAAATTAAAAAAAAAATACAGATTCTAACAGATCAAGCAACTTAAAAAAAAGGGTTACTCTTATTGATTATATAGTTCTTAAAAATTTATGTTGAAGGGTAATTTCTTACATACAGTATTCTTTACAAAGTATACATACAGTATTCTTTACAAAGAGTTAAAGGGAATGCTTGCCGTTTTAATCCATCAAACAGTTTCTCAATAGTGATAGTTGAAGTCGTGATGGAGTGATTCTGTTGCTTGCTCCTAATAGATGCCCAGTAAGTGGTTGTAGCAATCAATAAACTAATTAAAAACATAATCTTTTTGTTTTGGTAGTCAAGCAGCGAGGGAAGTTAAACATCTTTACCATTTTTCTAAGGCCTACTCCACAGTTTTCACAGATACCATTTGGGACTCTTTGATCTTTCACAGTTGTTAGCTTGACCAAAAACTTCTTAACAGTATTTAACCATAAAGTCAGTCAGTTGCCTGTTAGCTTTTTTTACACAGAAAAAACAGACAGTTTTTTGTTGTCATTGTGAGTTTTTACTTGATTCAGCATTTTAAATAGTTGTGCACTTGTATTTTGCTCAAAAGGTACATTAAAACTGTTTACAGGCCTTTCCTGGAATTTTAAAATCAATAAAGGGCCTAGGAACTCTTAATTAAGTTGCTTATCTTTGCTAGTAACTTATGTGATAAAAATATACAATTTTTATGTAAAAAATGTTTTCATTTGATTAATAATCTTGTCAATAGGCCAAAAATCAAAATTTTCAAATTGATTTTTGTTTCATGGACAATGATGAAAGGTTTCAAAATCAACTCTAATGTACTCCTACATATTTGTATTATCATACCCCCGAATGTTTTTTTCAGGAAAGAGGTTTGAATTATTTTTGTGGAACAGTGATAGCAAGTATTTAAGACGGTCTCTAAATCATTGTGGTCTGGAAATAGATTGTCCTGTTTTCGAAGCAGCCCTTTTTTATATTTTTTTGCTCCATTATTTTTTAAATAATATATCAAAAATAGAAAGAAATATAAATTACTTTATTATTTTTACTACTATTTATTTAAAAAAAAAAAATTTGTTCCCATACTTTGACTAAATTGACTTTTAGTCGATTTCAAAAATGTATTAGTCGATTTTATTCGACTTTATCGACTAGAAAACATATTAGTCGATATAGTCAACAGTCGAATTATTTAATAGTCGTAGCAACACTATTTAGAACATATAAAATATTACCCAATTTGGTTTGATAAACTTTAAAACTTATTTAAATACTCTGTGATGTTTTTGATTCATAAAAATATTACAAATTTTAGGTTTACAAGACACATTGCAAATGTGACACATTGACACAATTCTAGTGAATCTAAATATCACACAAGCCATTATTTTTATATATACTTATTGTGATACATACTATGTATGATACATACTTTTTATCTACAATATATGCAATTAGATATATATATCTAATTGCATATATTGTTGATAAAAAGTAGGTGCTATTAGAAAGGGCTGATAATAATTTATTATTATTTTTTTTTAAGGACGTTTTCGAAAAAAGGTTGGAAGCAATAATAACTTAGATAAACTTATGAACTCGTCAGGATTAAGTGGAAGTATAAGCAGTTATGATACCGATGACCAAACTGATCAAATGATGGATATGTTAGTCAAGTCCGCTACTGCTGGAGAGAAAAAGTCTCGCATACGTAAAAATCGTGCAAAGGATGCCAAATCAACTCGCAAGTCAGGTAATACATTTTGAATGTGAATGTATGGAGACTTTTTGAATCAAAATATTTTATACCTCATACACGCACACACAACACATATAAAATATATCACCTAGTATCCAGCACCCTGTAGAGGATTTAATGAGACACGCACACATAGAGTGATGATCACAGAAATCGCACTCCTAACGTAATATAATAAATAATATATATAAAAAAAAAGGTAAGCAAAATGGCAAACATTTTGCTTACCTTTTTTTTATTCTGAATCATAGTCATGCCACTGTAAAACATTAATTTTGTCTGATTTTGCAAAATACTGCAACTTTAAGCTATATTTTGTAGAGTGTGCCAAAAATACATTTTTTTTTATTTGTTAAAAATTGCTTAAAAATTAAAAACTTGACAAATCATATAAATTGTTGATAAATTTTTTATCGTTTTTTGATCTTACCCCTCGTGTCAATAACTTTCAAAATTTGAATAACTCTCAATATTATTTTAAAATCCTTTTAAAAAAAAATAGTCAAAGTTTGCTAAAGACTTACTAAGGAGAGTGAGGAGATCTTACTGAGTATAGTATGAGGACCTTACTGAGGATCCTTACTGGGGACAGTATAAGGATTTAGGAATCAATTTATTGAGACAACTATATACAAGTTGAATTTCATTTGGATGAACTCAACTTGATAAATTAGAATTTTGAGAATTTTATTTTCCTGGTATTATTTCCTGGTTTTTAATAACTTTAAGTTCGTAGAACACTAAACAACGGTTTGTCACCAGAGGAAATGAAAGTGTTACAACAACAAGCAATGGAAATGGATGATGAATAGTTTTCAACGCTTCAGTAACAATTTCTACCGCAAGTTGGTAGTGTTTGTATCTTATAAATACTTTTATATATGTAAATAATATTATTTCGTTTAAATCAGATTTACTATTAACGTCTTTCTTAAATTGAAAAATAGAAAATGAAAAACTAACAACTTTTAAAGAATTTTTGTATTTTTCTGTTTGAGTTTCGTTTTATTTTTACACATTATTTTTATATTCAAAATTTTTAATTATTCTTTTTAATGTGAAGAATCAAATTCTGTTTTTAAATATTTCTATGCAATTTTTTTAAACAAACACATTTAATGACTTGTTTTTTTTCCCTATCTTTATTTATGAAACAGATGTTTTTTCAAATGCGCTGTTTTTTTTTAACGAAACGCGTTTCTACATATATGACTTTTCTTTACAACTATTTCAAATGTAAAACGATTTTTTATTTTTTTTTCTAATATTATTATTTTTTTAATGATTTCGTGTGAATAGGGTTCATATTTCTGAAATAAAATTATTGAAAGAAATTTGTAGATTTTACATTTCATTTTAAATTATATTTATAGATATCAATATATAAGTTAAGTTTTTTTTTCATTAATTAACTTGTTTTATATTATTTAAACTTGAACCAAAAAAATAGAGTCTAAAATCATCGCTATGAAAATGTTAAAAGGCCGGGTGAATAAAAATTAGCGATTGCTTTTACTCAGCGTTTTTGGAGTAGTTGTTCAGCTTTACGCGAATAAAAGTTTGAGCAAAATTAATTTCTATTCATGTAAAGCTGACCAATTACCAAGTAAAAGCAATTGCTTTTTTTTTTATTCACCTGGCCTACTGGCTCGAATGTTGAGCCATGTCCTGTCATTTTTCATTTTATGCACGTATTTCATCTTTATTTTTATTTTATTTTGAAATATGCCACTTGTAAAAGAAAAAAAGGTATGAAATTTTAAATACCAATTCATCAAACTACTATTTAATTTGATGAATATTTTAATTTGATGATGAAACATGAATTTTATAATTACTTTTTACTATAACTCATGGATCGCGAGCGCTTTTTTGATGATTGAGTCGAATAACTTTAAGACATGAAAAAGACCTTACTTGGGTATGTTATGCTTGTATTAACTTTGTAAAAGATTAGTGATTAGAGCCGCAAATATTTCAAAACTTGTGTCTTCAACTCGACTTTTAGGGCAATAAGTAACTCAATACTATTACTATTCTTAACTATATTATTTATTAACAGATTTCAACACATTTTTATAAATGCATTTGTATTTTATTTCCTTTATATATAAGGCTGTGAAGTTGTATATTGCACACAGTAATAAAATGACTTAAAACCTAAATGTTGTATACCTTAAATTGTATACTTAAATGTTTTATATAGTATATGTAGGATTTTTATTAGGCTTAACTAAGAATTTTTATACGCCTCATAATCGCAACTGTTAATTGAGTTGATTTGTCTACGTCAAAATCACGTCCGATAGTTACGTCATAGAGACGTATTCTGAGCCGTTATACTCAGCTGCTGCAAATTACAACTAGTTAAGTTTTCATTGACTTAACGTCTATGTTTTTTTACTTATTTTAAATGATTTTAAAATATTGAGTGCTAAAACTGATATAAAATTTGCTTTTTCTGTTCTGTGCATTAGATATACAACATGTCTAACTTACTTAAAGAAGTGCGCCAACTAGAAGTTAAGCCACAGGGCTTACCTTCTTGTTGTCTAAGCCTTGGTCAACATTTTCTACTACATGGACAACAGTGGTCTCGTATTTATTATTTTAAAGGACAAAAAACATAAAAAGTACATATAATGAAAAAAAAATTGAAACTTCATATATTTCTAACAAATAAACAAAAATATGTGTCAAGATAACATTGAAAATGTGTAAACAAAAACAAACAATTAAATAAAATTTTATACTACATAAAAGTAAAAATTAAATGATTTAACTTTTATAATTTCATTTAATTAAAGACAATTATTTAAGACACAAATAGTTTTAAATAATACTAGGTCTAGAAGATGAAAACCCTGTATACATCTGTAATAAATTCTGTACAAATTGATATTAGGCCGTTAGTTCGGTTTTTTTTTCAACATCTTGCTAATTTAATTAATCCTTAATCTATTTATTGTTTTAAAATCTAAAAATTTTCTCTAGATTAGAAAACATTTTACGAATATCGGGAAAACCATAAGTTATAATCCATTATTTTTTATGTTTCAAAAACACTAGATTCATCTTTCTATTTAAGTTTTTTTGCTTCTCGTTGATTAAATTTTGCATGAATGGAGTTTAGATTCAGGAGATCAGGATGGCCATATACAGTATTTCTTGGATTTTTATTTTTCATTTTATTTAGGGCCCCAAGAAGTCCTGCCGCGGATAAGCATTTAATTGGAAGAGGCAAGTGCACTACCACTGCGCCACGGCTGCAGCGGTAACGCACTTTGATTTTCTAAACTTTGTTAGCTTTTATAAACGTGAAAAACTTTAACATATTTCCTGTTTGAAATTTAATAATCAATTAATCTCATTCAAGCGATGGTTGAGTTAAGGTAAAGTGATGGAATAATTAAAGTGGTCTTATATAATGGGTGGTTATCATAATTGATTTAGGTACTACAAGGTTTGAAATTTAGTTAATTTATCTTGAGAAAAAGTTTATTTAAGAACAATATTGTACCAGTTTCAATAATTAATCCATCATATTTTAAATTAAATTTAAAGTGACAGCGAAAAAAAAAGCCAGTCATCAGTTTTATAAAAGAAATACGTCGCAGAGTGTCACTATTGATTTTCTTTATTTCTGAATGCAACGTGTTCAGAATATATTAACTAGCTTTTTTTAAGCGATAAAAATATAAATAATTAAACATGCTCTTCGTTTCGGAAGCAAATTTGAAAGTATGTTTCTGACGTACCTGCAGCATCAACATACTTAAGACTTAAAATGTAAAGACCTAGACTACTTACTCTAATTACGCGTCAATTCATCAACCACGAAACTTCTGTACCGGTGGAGGTGTATGCATTTTTATTCATAACTCAATTAATTTTATACCACGTAATGACCTCAGTGTAAATGAAAAAGATTGCGAGTCATTGTGCATTGAAATAATTAACCAAAATTCTGAAAACGTAATTGTTAATGTTATTTATAGACAACCAGCGGGTAATTTAAAAAATTTTAAAGTATCTTAACGTACTTTTTTAACAAAAGTTAATAAAAAACAAAAGCATGTTTACTTAGTCGGTGACCTGAATATTAATCTTTTGAATCATGCGTCAAATAATAGTGTTTAAAATTTTGTAAATACTCTTCTACAAAATAACCTCATTCCTACAATAACTAAGTCAGCAAGAATCGCAAAAAGATCCTCTACCCTACTAATAACATAATTACTAATAATTTTTCTAATAGCTGCTTTAGTACCGGTATAATAATGACTGAGTTGACAGACCATTTTCCCACATTTCTTATAACAAAAAACATAACCCATGATAATATTTCCACAAAACACATTATTTACAAGCGACAGATCAATGAAAACTCCATACAACAATTTCGCAACCTTCTAATTAATTTCGTTGATTGGAAGCTTGTTCTCCAAACACGTGATGCTAACAATGCTTATGAACTTTTTCTAGCGCAATTTTGTAAACAATACGATAAAGCGTTTCCTGTAAAAAAGCTTTATGTGAATTCAAAATCACTTCTATCGCCTTGGATGACAAAAGGCTTACTAAAATCATCAAGGAAAAAACAAAAACTTTATGAAAAATTTCTTTAAAAAAAAACATATTCAAACGAAGCAAAATATAAAAACAATAAAAATTTATTTGAAAAAATCAAAAAATACTCTAAAAAAGTATATTATTCGAAATTACTAGAAAATGCAGATGGAAATACTAAACAAACTTGGAATGCTATTAAAGAAATAATTGGACAAAACAAATATAAAAATAATGTTCTGCCAAAAAAACTTTAAATTGACGGTGAAACAATATACGATAAAGCACTCATAGCTGAAGAACTAAACAGCTTCTTCATAAATGTTAGTTCTAATTTAGCGCAAAGAATTCCTTTAACTTCTTCAACATTTGATTCTTATCTAACAAATTCTAATAAAAAAATGAATGAGTCAAAGCTAGATAACGCGAGTTGCGGACTGCATTACTAAGCTTAAAAAGTAACAAAAGTGCAGGATCGGATGAAGTTAGCGTTAATATATTAAAATTAGTCTATGATATAATTGAACCATCTTTGTTTCATATATTCAATCAGTCACTTAAATCAGGTAAAGTTCCGGATAAATTAAAAATTGCTAGAGTAACTCCAGTATTTAAGTCTGAAGATGAGTCAGAACCCTCTAATTACAGGCCTATATCTGTTTTATCTTGTTTCTCGAAATTGCTTGAACGTATAGTGTACAATAGGCTGTATAATCATTTAACTGAAAACAACATGTTATACAGTAACCAATTTGGTTTCAAAAAGCAACACTCAACAGATCATGCAATAGTTAGAATTAGTTAATCACTTATCTAATGCTTTTAAAGAAGACTATTATACGTTAGGAGTTTTCATTGATCTGTCGAAAGCTTTTGATACGGTGAATCATTCCATTCTAATAAAAAAAACTGGAGTATTACGGAATAAAGGAGACAAACTTACTCTGGTTTGAAAGTTACCTTTCAAACAGAAAACAATATGTACAATTTGAAAGTTTAGAAACGACCAAAAAAACTGTAAATTGCGGAGTCCCACAGGGTTCTATACTTGGACCCTTACTTTTTTTACTATACATAAATGATTTGTCTTCAACATCAAACCTATTAAATTTTATTTTATTCGCAGATGACTCAAATCTTTTTTATTCTCACAAAAATATTGAAACACTTTTTACAGAAGTAAATGAAGAATTAAAAAAAAGTAAATGAATGGTTTGTATGCAACAAATTGTCTTTGAATATTCAAAAAATTAAATTTTCTCTTTTCCACAAACCAAGCAAAACAAAAGAAATACCATTTATTCTTCCCAATCTTTTGATGAATAAAACTAACATCAAAAGGCAAATATCTGTAAATTTTTTAGGTGTGAACTTTGATGAAAAGCTATCTTGGAAAGCGCATATAAATTCTATAGAAAAAAAAATTTCAAAAAGCATTGGCATGATCTATAGAGTTAAGCCACTTTTAAATTTTAAGTCCTTAAAAAGTTTATATTTTTCCTTTATACATAGTTACTTAACTTACGGCAACATCATGTGGGCAAGTACTAATTACACTAAGCTAAAAAAACTTTATAGCAAGCAAAAACATGCTGTTAGAATCATATTTGGATCTGGTAGAGCGGTTCCTTGTGAACCTCTTTTACGTGTAATTGGTGCCCTGAATATTTTCAAACTTAATATCCATCTTGTTCTACTGTTCATGTATAAAACAAAATATGGACTGTCCCCCAAAATATTTGAAACTTATTTTAAAGTAATACACCATAAATATGCTACAAGATTTTCCGCTAACAACTTTGTTATACCAAAATCTTATTCTAAACAAGTTTCTTATTCAATTTAGAATCGCGGACCACTTTTGTGGAAAAGATTTCCAAACATTGTTTCCGGAAAAAAAAAATCTCTTCATCAGTTTAAAACTGATTCAAAACAGTTTGTTTTAAACGCAGATTTTGATTTATATTATTATAAGTCTTTCTTTTAAAAATAGATCAGATATATAATTTAAAAACTGAAAAACAAGTTAATTATTCGTATTTTCGTAATTATTCGAAAGAAAAGAAAAAAAAAAAAAAAGGTTAAAATTTTTTGACAATAATCATTATCAAAAATCACATTTTCTCGCTTTTTATTTTATTTTTTGTGCGTATTTATATATATAAAGTTATTATATATTCACTTTTACTTTTACCTAATCTAGTTATGATATTTTACTTTATCTTTTATATATTTTACTTAAAATATATATAAAGTTTTATATATTAACTCTTACTTTTACTCAATCTAATTATGATATTATGTATTAAACGATATTTTACTTTATTTATTATATATCTTTTGTAAACATTCATTTAATTTTTCTTTTATGTTATATATTCTTGAAGCAACTTTGTAAAAATTATAAATTGTAACACGGTGCTTGGCGATAAGGCAAATTATGCCTTCTTCTTGCTCCGGCCATTAACTTAATTGTAAATTTATGGAAACTGTCAAATTTGTTAAACGGCAAAATAAAATAAAATAAAAAAATAAAAAAAATAATACTCTCAAGTCCTTAATAAAAAAAAAGGAGGGGGGGGGGAGACGTTTATCAATTTTTGGACAATTTTCCCACCCATTTTATATCTCAAAACTAGAAAAAAAAAATCAGTGAAAATTGACCTTAAAGATTAGAAAAAATAGTTCTTTCAGTCACTGATAAAACAAAAACTTTCAGTGTAAATAAACTTTAAAACTCGCCGACCTAGTAAATCGCGATTTGTCAAAAATTTTGGTTTATTTCTCACCAAAGTATAAAATCAGCGTATTAAATCCTATTGAAATTATGATAAAACAGCTGTTAGAAAATTCGCATTTGACCGCAAGCCACGCTAGAATTAAATAGTTTGATGCGTGTTGTGTAAAAATTATTAGTTTGGATTTATAAAATGAAATTTGTGATAAAAATTCTTATATTGTAACATAAAAAAATTCATTCACCCCCCTCCCCTCCTCCTCCTGTTATTAAAGTCATTTTTAGATATACGCATTCGAATAGTGCCTAATTTACAATAGAAAAACCTTCAAAAAAATTCACAAAATAAAGTTATTATTAATTATTTTTAAAGTAAGTTAATTATTATTTTCAGTATACTGAAAAAGTAACTTTTAATAGAAATAACTATTAATAGAAATAACTATTAATATAGAAATAGTAATAATATAAAATAGAAAAAATAATAGAATAATAGTAATATAGAAATAATAGAATAATATTAAAATAGAAAAAATAATAGAAATAACTATTAATATAGAAATAGTAATAATATAAAATAGAAAAAATAATAGAATAATAGTAATATAGAAATAATAGAATAATATTAAAATAGAAAAAATAATAGAAATAACTTTTAATAGAAATAACTATTAATAGAAATAAATATGTTCAAAATTGGTCTAGTTAGATGATTTATAATTTAAAAATAAAAAAGATTTGCTTTTATGAAATATGAAAATGAAAAAGAAAGGCCTTACCTATAAATCGATTTTGTGAGGTATTTGGTATAAGGCCTTGTAAAGCCAAATATCAAATACCGTATAATATTTCAAATAATATATAATAATCGAAAATAAACAAGTTTAACAAAGTTTTCCACACCTGTACTTTTTGATGACTCCCCTATTTTATAGTGAAACTTAATGTTATTTTAGAGAAGTTTTGCAAGGAATAATTAGCAAGAAGCAAAGAAGCAACTAATTGCGTAGATTTTGTACTTTTTATTGGTTATGTTTCTAAGTTAATTGAATATTTGATTTTTCATTAAAGAGTGGCTTTTTTAAAAGCAAATTTAAAATAATTGGAACAAAATGAATACACGATTTCGCTATCTCTGAGTTTGCCAAACAACTTCTTGGAATATATTTTTTTTAGTAAACAAAAAATAAAGTTAAAAACATCAGGGAGCCAAATATGCAATACAATAAACGGTCTAACATTAATTGACTTTTAACCTCTTTAAGCTAATTGAAAGGCATATATATATATATATATATATATATATATATATATATATATATATATATATATATATATATATATATATATATATATATATATATATATATGCCTTTCAAATAGCTTAAAGATATAATATATATATATATATATATATATATATATATATATATATATATATATATATATATATATATATATATATATTATATCTTTATATATATATATATATATATATATATATATATATATATATATATATATATATATATATATATTATATCTTTAATATATATATATATTATATCTTATCTCCAACCGGGTTTGAAAACATATATCAAAACAATCTGATTTACTTTAAATGTTAACAACTTTAAAATGTTTTTGTTTATTTCATTAAATATCATACTAACATAAAATATAATAATTCTCTATATAAAGTACAAATATAATAGAGTTTATAAATAATAAACTTGTATCAATATTATTAACATCTTAGCTTACCCCCATTTTTGCGAAAATTATAAAAAAAAAAAAACTCTTAGCGTTTTAGGTCTTCTTAAGGTAATGTTATTTATTTTTGTAGAATATTATTTGTTTTAAAGGTAAACTAGTTTGCAACACAACAACACAGCATAACAAAAAAGTACAAAATCTAAGGAAATTAGTCCAGCGATTTATATTGTTTAGACCAGATTTGCTTAATAATATAAAAGAAAGTGTGGTAAAAAACTGTAGGGTATCAGGGGGCATTAAGGCCCATGTTTTCATAAACTTTTTTTTCTCTCTTTGAAATAAGTAAATAAAGATTAAATGCAAAATGGAAATATTTTTAAGTGATAGAAAACACATGTTTTTATATGTACAAAAGCTTTTTCAGAAAAAATTTAAATCATATAGTGAAAAAAAAGCAAAAAAATTACAACAAACGTTGAATCAAATTTTAAAAAATAGGGGCAATAAGCACCAGTATGTAAAACATACATTTTTGCATACGCAATTTTCACAGATCCAGTTCATGGATCTGTGATCATGTATCAGCTCCGTCTAGATTTTTTTTGCATTTAATAGGGTGTCAAACATCACATAAGCCACAGTGAGAGTTAAGAAGAAGAGTACCCAAGAATGGGTATTCTTTTCCTTAACTTCCATAAATACCTCATTTTAGACACATATTGTCATTGTCCTTATCCCAATTCCTCCATCATTGAAGGACGAAACATGATGAAACAGGAATTTCAATAATCATCTTACCAACATGAATATTTTTTGGGGCTTCAATCTACCTTAGGTTATATAGCAATTTGTTTGCATTTTGTGTTTCACCATCAAGACATCGCTTAAGTAAACTGTCAGCACCTAAATCCTTCAACAAAAAAGTTGGCTTAACTAATTCACTCACAGCGTTTGGTACGTTACTTGATTTTTTTATATTTGGAAGTTTTTATTAGATTATCTAGCTGATATTTACACCAACTTTTCCAATCCCTTGGGCAACACTTGTGTCGGTTGTCATCATTATTGTTTTTGGAACAGTGATGATTTAGTGCAGTGATTGATTTTTTCATACCACAAAGATTGCCTTTGTTTTGTCTTATGCATGTTCCATAATAATTGTGAAGACTATTCATAACTTTGTCAGTCATTCTACCTTTACGTGTCAACAGCTAAATTTTCAACCTTTATTTGCTCTACAAATATTAGTATTTTAACTCATTGATTACATACACAGACAGTTAAAAAATATAAAAAAAGTACTTACTTTATGTCTATATGTACTTGTATTTGTCTGGAAAATAAAAAATTTCAATGTAGAAATAATTTTTCAAAAGTCAAAACAAACAAGCAATTGCTTAGCTGGAGCTTTTAAAGTTTGAAGGAACTAAAAACTGGATGGAAAAACCACTCATCTATAAATGCTAATTAAATATCAATACCATTGGTTAGAAACCCAAAAACGGTAATTAAAATTTTGCTAATTGGTTAGTTAGTCTCATAATGTAAAGCCTAATGCTCCTCTCTCTAAATATAATAACATTAAACATTATAAAATATGAACTGAAAAAACGGGGCTTAATGCCCCCAGTTACCTTTAGACAAAAAGATCAACATTCCTATGAGTAATTTAATAATCTAGTTAGTAATATTATAACTTAATACATATATTTACAACATTTATTTAATTTTTTAACTAATTTTATAAATCTTTATTTAAAATTTGAAGATCTAAACAAATTTAACAGTAATTTGACAGTGTATCTTATTTATTATAACTGTAACTTGACAGTGTATCTTATTTTTTTCAATACGTACTTTGCAACACATTACGCAATTTTAATCCGCAATTTTCTTATGCGTTATGAAAGGTCTATTAATGGATGTTTTTAAAACATTGAATAATGCTATAAAACACAAAAAAACATAAAAGTGAAACATGAAAAGAAAAATAACGGATACCTTGAAAGTTATTCTAAATTATTATAAAGCTCACTTAAAGTCAAATTTCACAAAAATTTGAAGTGTCTGTGCTGCTGTTCCTTAGCACTGCCACAGACCAATAACAATAAGACCAATTCAGACAACTTCCATTCTCTATGATTTAAATACAATCAGATAACTTCCATTCTCTATGATTTAAGTACAATCTGCTTCATGTCCTGCTGCTTTATAGGATACACCTTTTTAGGCAAAGGCTAGGAGATGCCAACTCCGACTTAAAACACCCCCTGCCTTGGGGCTCTTGGTTGAGTAAAGGGTAGAGATGATTTCTCGATAAAAATACTCATCTTGGGCAGATGTTAAATGCCTCCGGCTACTGTCTTTTAGAAGGCCTCCTAGGCAAAGACTTAAGGGGTAAACAGATTCTATCTGTTAACCAGCTTCGCACCCCTTCTTCATCTATTAGGCTGGCGCAGATGTATTTTTAATACATTGTTTCCAGTTTAGGATGTTAAATGCTGGATCTTCTTGACTCAATGCATGGGTTTTGCTTATGACTCTGTTTTTATGACTAGGCAACTCATTCTATTATCTCCTAATGAGGGTACAGCTCTAAAACTTAGTTTTATGGTTCTGAGGCTGGCTGGTAGTCAGGTTTTCCGAACTCTGTGGTAGCTCTCAGAGAGGCTGATTCCATCAACAGCTGAAAAATATCAAAGTATTAACAGTGCCATGTTGCGCATGGATGGTGTCCCTGTTTGCACTTTTGGTGTGCATTGCGGAGGCCAAAATTGGAGCCCTTTGTTACGGCTTAGGGTTTATTAGTAGTAAGGAGACAATTGCTTGGACTATTAAACAGTGTTCTGAGTACTATCTATGCTTTGAGTCAAGTTCTTCAATCAAATTTTAAAATAAATAAAGTAGCGAAAAATATAAAACACAAAAAACCATCATCATCAGCAAGTTCTCTAAACCTATCATTCACTAATACTCGTGGTCTTCGAAGTAACTTTTCTTCTGTTGAGTTTTATCTCTTGCAAAGTTTACCAGACCTACTTGCTCTTTGTGAGACTAATTTGAGTTCGGCTGTCTCATCTTGTGATCTTAGTGTTGATGGTTATCTTCCTCTGATTCGTAAAGACTCCAATAGTCACATGCTTGGCCTGGGCATTTACATTCGTAAGAATTCACCTATTTGTCGTGAAACTAGGTTTGTATCCACAGACTATTCTTTCATGTGCTTTCGTTTAGCACCACTTCACTCTATTGCCTTTCTATTTGTGCTATAGGCATTAAAGCCCACAACTTTTGCCTTTCGTAATCCCTAACTCAAATAGTCAACTTTCCAACTCACTATCCTGACAACCCGAATCATTTACCTTCTCTACTCGACTTATGTCTTGTTTCTGTCTTGTTGATCCACTGCGTGACATTCGTATCACTCCAGCTTCTGTATCTAAAGTGATTTCCTGCCTAGACTCTTCTACAGCTTGTGGCCCTAACAACATACCTGTTATTGTCTTGCAGAAGTGTTCTCCGGAGCTGTCGTCTATACTCTCAAAACTATTTAACAAGTGCTTATCAGAGTTTTGTTTTCCAGCCTACTGGAAAGCGGCATTCGTTATCCCTATCTTCAAAAATTCTGGAGAACGATCTGATTTTTCTAACTAACGTCCCATTAGTCTTCTTCCTATCATAAGCAAGGTTTTTGAGTCTTTAATTAACAAACACTAAATTTCTCATCTTGAATCTAATAACTTACTTTCTGACCATCAATATGGATTTCGATCTTCTCGTTCTACAGCTGATTTGCTAACAGTAATAACAGATAGGTTTTATCGTGCATTAGATAAAGGTGGAGAAGTGAAGGCCATCGCTCTTGACATTTTTAAAGCTTTTGATAAAGTTTGGCATGCTGGTCTTCTCCATAAGCTTTCTTCTTATGGTGTATCCGGCAACATCTTTAAGATCATTGAATCCTTCCTTTCCAATCGTAGCATAAAAGTTGTCCTCGATGGACAACACTCTTCTTCTTATTCTGTAACTTCAGGGGTTCCTCAAGGTTCTATCCTTGGCCCTATACTCTTTTTAATTTACATTAACGATCTTCCAGATATTCTCACATCTAAGGTGGCATTGTTTGCTGATGATACTTTCATTTATTCTTGTCATGATAAGAAACCAACACCTTCTGATTGCTTGGGGGGAAGGGGGGGGGGCATTTGAGCTAGAAAAGGATCTCACTTCTGCTACAGCATGGGGCTCACATAGGGGCTCACAACTTCAATACAGATAAAGCTCAATTTTTTTCAGCTAAGAGTTATCGCAATAATTTAGATTTTCCTATATTTATAAACGGTGATGTACTCGATGAGTCATCTACTCTTCATCTTCTAGGATTAACTCTTACTTCCAATCTTTGTTGGAAACCATATATGAAATCAGTTGCAAAATTAGCATCTGCTAAGGTTGCATTTCTTTATCGAGCTCGTCACTTTCTTACTTCGGATTCTATTCTTTATCTCTATAAATCTCAAACCTGGCCTTGTATAGAATACTGTTGGCATATTTGGGGCGGATTTTCTAATGATGCCCTTTCTCTTTTAGACAAGGTGCAAAAACGCATTGTAAACATAGTTGGACCTGCTCTTGCAGCCAACCTCCAACCATTATCACATTGTCGTAATGTTGGTTCTCTTTCTCTTTTCTATTAATACTATAATAGGCACTACTCTAAAGAGCTAGCGTCTCCTGTGCCATCTACTAAATTTCATTCTTGTGTTACTCGTCATTCAATTAAGTCTTATCCTTTTTCTGTGACTGTTCCTAAGTGCTCCAAAAACGCTTATTCGTCTAGTTTTTTTCCTCGAACATCAGCTCTTTGGAGTTTGCTTTCTTCATCTTGTTTTCCTGATTCATATGATTTGCAATCCTTTAAGTCGTCCGTCAATCGTTATCTTGCTCTGCAATCTTCATCTTCTCTCTTTCAGTAACTTCTAACTTTAATT
Source organism: Hydra vulgaris (assembly GCF_038396675.1). Lineage (NCBI taxonomy): Eukaryota > Metazoa > Cnidaria > Hydrozoa > Anthoathecata > Hydridae > Hydra > Hydra vulgaris. Next base: position 41,820,342 of record NC_088934.1, on the reverse strand, counting down.
AGTGGCTGCTTGCAGCCTTGTTGGAAGCGAAGATGTTTAAAAAAAAAAAAAATACAAACGAACAAAATTTTACGTTTTTGTTTCTTTTGAAAAAACTTTTTTAATTTTAAATTGAAACAATTGAAATGTTTTCAATTGTTTTAATTTAAAAATAAATGATTCTAATTTTATATAATAATCAAGAGAAACTAAACTAATATTTTATATGAACAAGTAATAGCCGCTAAAAAATGAGGCGTTGATTTGATGTTGATTCAATGTTTCTCGTCAACATTGATTCCATATTGATTTTTTTTCCAAATTGTTAGCCACTTATCGACGTTGATTTGGTGTTTACAAAAAACGTTGATCGAATGTTGCTTTTCAACGTTTAATCAACAATCATTTTTTCTTGGTGATTCAACAGTGATTTTTATAATAGCCGACGGTATTTTGATATCGCTTTTTGATGAATATATCAAAAAAATATATATCAACAGTTTACGAAATATATATATATATATATATATATATATATTTATATAAATATATATATATATATATATATATATATATATATATATATATATAAACAACTTTAAAATGTATTCTACAAAATAGAGTGCTCAATGTTCTTCAAAGAACTGAAAAATTATAAATTAGTAGGAAATCACTTAAGAAATTTTTTTTTCATTTAACACTGTATTTCATCAATAAAAAGACTTATCAGAAAGGCTCTCATCAATAAAAAAACTCAGTATTTCTGATGAGTCTTTTTATTAATGAAACACAGTGTTAAATGAAAAAAAACTTTGTTAAGTGATTTTCTACTGATTTATAATTTATATATATATATATATATATATATATATATATATATATATATATATATATATATATATATATATATATATATATATATATATATATATTATGTATGTATATATATATAAAATATTTGTATATAAAATTTATACATATTGCTAAAATCTTTATTTGTTTTGTAAAAAACATGCTGTAAAAAAAGGATTTAGCAAAAAATTTATTGATAGAGCATTTCAAAGCTAACTCAAAAGAATAATGAAAGAAAGTAGGCACTGCATTAAGTAAGAAAGTTTTTTATTGAATTTAACACAAAATTTACATTTTCAAACAATTTATTTAGCGTTTGCAGCATTGTTCATTTTCAAAACTTTTCAATTGAGTCGTGTTCCTGATTGCCTTAAAAATTTCGAAATGCCTGAACAACATTCGCAAATTTTTGCATCATGATGCTGTCGTGTAATCGCATCTAAATCAAAAATTCAAATCAAATTTGAAAAAAATCAAACTGCAGAAATTATAGCAAATAGTTACATAAATGACTGATTGTGATAAACAAAATATATTTCCTGTGAAATAAAAAATCTAAAAAAATGCATAAAACCATTCTTACCCACTATCATATGATACAAGGTGTATGTTTTAAAATTTATCTTCAATGAACCACCCGAGACATTAAAACAGGCCCCAGCGTCCTCGCTCATCAACAACTTTCCAAAAGCAAAAGCCAATTTATATTACCTCCACAACGACTAAGAGAACTCATCTATTATTAAAAAAATAAAAATTACTTAAGGGTCAGAACACATGTTATGTTCATTCTATATGAATGAAATTATCTTAATTTCAATACATGGATTTTTAAAATTGACTCTTGAATCACTTTTCTCTTTTATCTATTTTTGCCATCCAACTCAACGCAAATCTTTTTTGAAAATCTTTAAAAAAAAATGTAGTAAAATAAACAATATTATTATTATTTATGTAAAATATTTTGTAAAAAATTAACCATGAAAAAATACCTAAATGGAAAAAATAAATAAAACTTTTATTTAATTTACCCTGGCAAGACAAATGTCTTTCTTTGCTATCCTCTTTATCCAAAACACAATTTTTAGAGCCATTTTCTACCTAGGTATAGATAAATTATACATACAAAAATTAAATAAAATTTTTAAACATTACATAGTGATTTTTATTTAAACTTGTCAACAAACATATATTTGTAAAATATTTGTCAATAAAATTATATTCTATAACATATAGTTCTGATTTCTATTAATTTTTTTACTGCACACGCACACAGATTTTAATTAGAACAAAAGCAACATTAGGACTTTTTTTTACCAATATATTTGAAGACAACATCATTTTCCCTTGAGATAGATTAGTTTCTTTCGAGAAGTCATTGTTATTTTCAGCAACTGGAAAGCTTGCTATTTCACTGTGTAAATGGGGAGTTGATATTGATTTAAAAACATCTATAATTCAGTAAAAAAATAAGCATGTTTATTTTAACAAACCATTATTTTACTTTTGCAAAAATAGTCAACCTGCTATATTTGGAATCACGTTAGATGTTCTTTAGCTAGTTGAACTATCAAAATAGTATCTTCCGTATAGTTCTTCATCACCAACCACAACATCTTCATCACTTTCACAAAATGTCATAGCTGTCTTTCTCCTTTAATATAAACTTTACTTTATAAACAAAAAAAGTGCATGATTTGTGTAATTCTTTATTGCAAAATTTTTTATTTGTTAAAAACTAATTTTAGTAAAATTTACTTTTGCTTTGTCCCTTTTTTCTCTTTGGTGTCAGTTTCAATATTTGAAGTATCTGCTGCTTTCTCTAAGTGTGACTGAGCTTCTTCATAAACACAAATCTATGTACGTAAAATCATTTATCAATATCTAATGAAGATGTAATTGAAATGTTTGCGGCAAAAGCAGGCCCAATATTAATGGAGTGCAATTGGTGCACTGCATAAAAATTAATGAATTTTAATGAAAAACCCATGAAAATTAATGAATTTTTTAGTTTTTAAAAAACACTAAAAGTTTAAAAAAAAAACTAAAAACATTGTTAAAAAAACTTTTTTTAATCGTTGGAAATCTTCTTTAAACATTCTAAAGACATTCAGAACATATAATTTAAACAAATGCCCGTTGGAATATTGGATTTAAAACAAGTGATATTAAATAAGACTATAGTCATATTGTAAAGGGGGCCTAAAATAAATTTGCACCAGCACATGTTTATCCTCTCCAGTGCCCTGGTCAAAACATACAGTTCAATATCTAATTCAATTATTTTACATTTTTTTATAGTAATATGCAAACCTGTAGTGTATAAAATCCTAGCAGGGTATATCTTCCAATCAGAGGTTGATGCCTACAAGGTTGTGACAGGTTTACGAATCGCAGCGGAACTTTTAAATGGCAGCCAGAAGCATTTCCCATCATTTTTCATCCAACTTTTAGCAATCACTTCCACTTCTTTAATTTTTCCATTTAAAAATTCAACAATGGCAAATGAAATTTCAATATTCTGGTGCAATTTAATTCTAAACAATCTTATATAAGTTACAAAATAAAATTAAAAATACATTAAAGATTAAAAACAATGAACTCTGTAAAACGCTTTTTAGATTTATTAATGTAAAACACCAGTGTAAATATTTTATTTCTATAAACATACCAGGTATTTGTTCCATACAAAAAATTTATAAATTAAAATGCATTAAACTCACTTTAAATTTGTTCAAAGAACTATATATTTGACAAATTTACAACAAATTTTACAAAATGACACATACACAGACATTCTTGAAAAATTGATGGTCTGCAAGTATAATCAAAGTTTGTGTTTTTAATTCAAGAAATAAGTGATCATAAGCAATATCACAATGTCTAAGCAGAAAAAAAGCATAACCACCTTTTTAAACAGGTATCATCAAGCCTTTTTTCAAAAGTTCTTTTTTTTTCGGAAAAATTGTTTTTAGGTTGGCTAATGAATTTACATAACAAACGTCTAAATAAGATGTTTCAAAACAATCAGGAAAAAACTTACGAACTAAATGAGGATTTAAAGCCTTGCATTTTACAAGATCTACCAAAACCTCTTCTACTAAAATAAACCCTTTGCCTTGAATAAAATAAACTCTGTCTCATAGATTTGATGTGATCTTTTTATTTACCACTTGGGCAGAAATTTCTTTACCATTCCTTTCTCTAAGAAAAATATCCAACTTTTTTCTCTCATCTAATTGATTCACTATTTGGGCAACAGTCTGATGTGATTTTCGCACCATTTTTTTAATTCAGCCCAAAAAGTTTTCAAAAGGAAAAGCTGATAGATGATCAAGACTCTCCCCAAAGTTAATACAATCATCAGCTAAATGAATCATGCTATGAACATTGTATGTTACCAAGATTTCCCCAAACAAAATTTGTACTTCTCTGACAAACCATATAAGCAGCTATTTAGCAAATGCCACTAAACAATTCATTTTTGGCCATTTTATTAGAAAGCAGTATGTGCATAGCAATTGAAAAAGAAATAAATAAGTCATAGTTTTATTTATTTTTCCTTTTTAAAACAACAGGTCCAGCATAAAGCAGAATAATCGAAACTCTGTTGCTTTCCACTTCTCAAGTTCATTTAAAGAGCGTGGTCTACGTTGAAAATTGGATGGTGTATAACTTCGTAAATTTATGAGTTCATTTGAAATACTGTCTTTAACAGATTGACTTATTCTAATACATCAGGGACCTTTACACCAGTTTATTAGAAGTTCTTTAACTACTCCAAGACATATAAGGTGCATATAGTCTAATGGGAATTCAGTTACCATTGGGAAGTTTAACTGAATAAGTGGAGAAAGACTCTCAAGCTGGTGACCAGTACAAAGTAAAGTAGTCGTTTCCAATAATCTTATGCCATGTTTTTGTGTGCAAACTGCCATACATCTTTCACAGCTATGATAGCCACTATGCCCTATAATGCATTTAACAAATGCTCTTGCAGACGCATCACAAACAAAAGCTTTAATAGTCACCAGCAGCTGTTTATACCCATTAGTTTGCAATTTTTTCATTTCAAGAATAAAATCTTTAAAGCACTCATCCAAATTGTTTGGTTTTCCCTGACCATGCCAAATTGCAACAGCATAGGATCCTTTTCTGTTAATTGTAACTAGTATAGGCCAAATGGAAGTCTTTTTACTATTGTACATAGGTGCACCATCAATACTTACAATTAGATCAGGCTTTTCCTTATTTCCAACTGTTGATATGTAATAATCAATTGCACTTTTAACTCCAAGATATATATAATCGCCTCCATTGACATATAAAACATTAGCTTTTTGAAGAGATTTTTGTAATGTCTGCAAGCATTTTGGTATAGATGGAGTAAATTTATTTAAGTGAAATAAAAGTGCATTTAAAGCATCATCTTTTATACAGTATTTTAATGACCACTCATATAAAAAATCTTTTGTTGAAGTTAGAGTATCAATACTACTGTATAAACTACTTTTAAATGCAATGTTGTCAACATCACAATAATTAGATTCAACTTTACTTAAACAAAATTTATTTTCTGGCGAAGTGATTGAAAACATCAATATATCACTGTGCACATCTTCAGAAACTTCATAAATCTTTTGAATGTCTAAATCTAGATGAACGCAATTCCCTCTACTAACAATGTTGCACTCTTCAAGAAGATATTTTATTCTTTTTTCAGTATTTCGTTTTTCTTTCATAAATTCTCTCATATATAGGCTTCTGTCATATTTAGGCATTATTATCTTTATTTTATTACATCACAAAAGAAAAAAAAATAAAGGCATTATTATTCTTATACAGAAAAAATCAATTTAAATTGCATTTTGTACTATATGATTTAAGTTTGCAGTCAGAATTTATCAGGCAAATACTTGCAACCATTAATAATTTGCTATGATAATAGTAATGTTATTATAGTAAGCATTAATAAGCCAAGTTGCTGCTAAGTTGTGACTTTTTCATGTTAAATTGTTAAAATATTTATATTAAGATGTTCTATTATCCTCAAATAGTTAAAGAACTACCTTAATTTCATTAGGATAATCTTTATTCAAGAACTGAAAAAATAATTACTTAATAAAATATATGTTTTTCAATAAAGCTTATATTCATTTCATACCGTATAATACAATTAAAATTTGAACAAACGTTTTATAACCACCAAAAATAACAAAAAAATCCCAGCAGAAAATGCTCAGCAAATTACTGTTAGTAAACGGCTCAAAAAATTTGTTTTTTGTCAACAGTAAATCAACGAACGCTCAGTGTTTGTAAATTAACGTTGATTTGCTGTTGATAACATTGCTGTTGGTACAACATCCATTTATGGTTGATCGCCGTTGATCGCTAATGTCAACGCAAAATCAACGTTGATCAACATCAAATCAACGCTTCATTTTTTAGAGGGTAGCACTGTTCGTGAAAATAAATAAAAATTTTCGTATTTTTAAAACGAAATTTTCATTCAGGTTTTTATATTAAAAACTCTTCTTTTATTTCTATTTCACAACAGTCGTATTCTGAATCCGCGCCTCGTAAGTGAGGTTATAGATTGTTTCCAATAGTTAAAAGATGTATTTTTTTTTTCATGTTCTTAGAGCTTGTGTCTATTAATTTACGTTTCCCATAAAATTAAAAACTTCCAAGTTTAGTCCTATTTTAATGAAGGTAACAGATTCGATGTTAGTACCCATTGAGCACTAGGCGTAATATAGACGTCTTATGAGCATTCAATTCTCGTCCGCTTAACTATTTTATAATCTGAACCGAAGTTATTTATAATTAAGTTCGAAGCTGGGAACAGGAACTGAGGTGGTTCATAACTCTTTTTTTTGTAAAATATCAAAAAATATTTTTGGTTTTTTTACATGCATAATATTATAATTTTTTTAAACATAACATTAAAATTTAAGAAAAATGTTAAATAAGTTGGTAAAAATTCATTTTAATGTAAATCTTTGAAAAATAAAATGCCCATAGCAACACCATAGTAACGGCTCCTTGAGATTGGAAAACCAAGGTATATATGCATAATCAAGGTGTAAGAAGTAAAGACGTGTTTGTGTCAAAGAAAGTATTTGAATTATCTTCATTTTGAGCTTTAATTAATTTAATGATGGAGTTATTAGAATGATTATTGAAATGGAATCTTTTTTAGTTGAACTTGGTTTATCATATCACAATTTTTTAATAAATAATTCTTTGAAAATAGATACCTAAAAATATAAAATTTATAAATAAAAAGTGCACTAAAGGAGGCACTGAGCAAAGAATGAAACTGAAAGCTGTTAATTAAAAATTTATGGATAAAGTAAAGACCAGAATCAAACTATACCAGCTTATGTAGCTGTGGTTAACTAATTGTTTTATTTAGTTTTTTAAAGCCTATTTTCTAATTAAGCGGATCACATTTAAATACCTTGTTTTAAATTTAACAGTTGCAGTTCAAAAATATGAAATATTTTTGAAATGAAAATATGATATGGTTGTGCAAAACGTGCCTTAAAAGTGTAAGCTAAAAATACTGGATGGTTTTTTTATTTGTTCTAATTTTTCTTTTATATTTTATATATTTTCTTGAAATATAATGTTTTTATTGCTACAATGTTTTAATTGTATTAGTCAAGCATTACACAGTATTGGATTTTATAGTTTATACTCATTTTTACAGTTTATTTTATATTTTATTCCTTCGTTTACTTCACTTATTTTTATTTATTTTGGTTACAATTTTATACTTATTTTACTAGTTTGACGTGACATTCCTTTTGTGTGGCTGGGTTTAAATCATATGTTGATTAAACATTTCCTTTTAATTATGCCAATAAGTTTTGAATCATAATTGTTCTCATCATCATTATTATCATTTGTTCAGTTTTTTTAATATTTTTACATACAAAAAAATCGATGTGATTGAGTTAATTGTTAGAATTAAATTGAATAATGATGTTAGCTTAACAATGTAATCAAGAATGATGAAAACTAATAATGTAAAAAAGGTAAAATGAAGATAACACAATATTGTGAGTAAATTATTTTTTAATCTATAGATTAGTTATAATATATAAATATATTGCTACTTTTTAATGTAAGTTTAGTGCTTTAATATCTATTCATTATTAGAAATTAGGCGCTAAACTGTTTAAATGACTTTTACATCACCAGGCACATCGTCAAGAGAAAAAGATTGCAGTAAAATTGGAGGTCGAGTAGTATCAAGCGTTAGCACATGAAGAAATCAAATAGTAATAATGATCTTCCTTTATGCTTCTGCTTTATTCATTTGCAAGTTAAATGTGTTTAATGTATTTAAATCTTTTATTGAAATACAAAATATTTATAGTTACATTTGTATAGATCACAATGTGTTTATAGTTTTAAGATAATTGGAATATTTCATTGAGAGTGTTTTTTCGAAAACTACACGATTATCTAATGTTATCAAGGAGTCAATGAGTTCTGATTTATTGGATAAGCAACGTAAGATATTCTTTTTATATTGCATCCCAAGAAAATTCATTGATATAGAAATTGATATATAAAATAAAAGAAAACAACAACAAAAAACTCATCAAGTGTATATATATCAGCACAGTTTTTTGTTGTGGCTTTCTTTTATTTTTTATACTTCTTGCCTTCTTTTTTTTGTGTATTTCTTATAATATGTAAAAATATTTATTACTTAATGTAGAAGAGATAAATCTATTACTAAAGTAATAATTTAATCTTATTACTTACTTTTATTGTTTATTTTGCCAATAACTTTACTTTGGTTACAATTTTATACTTATTTTACCATTTTTATATCTATTTTACGATTTCTTCACTTTTGACTATTTTTGGGTGACTTGGTTGTAATTGCTAAATCTATCAGCTTGACAGGCAGAAAAATATGGATATCGAAAAGTATCAAACGTAAGTTCATGCAAGCATCAAATTGAAATGATGGTAGAAGTTTAACCGTTCGCTAACCTTAAACTTTATATGTATTGTATTGCAAGACAATTTTATTGAAATAAAGATATTTGGTAATATAAAACGTATTGCTAAAATGACTGTATATTTATAGTTTAAAATATCCCACATTCCATTTTATATCACCCATGCGACGATTTTATGTAGACAAACATCACCCCGCTTCACCTTTTTCTTCCTGACTTGTTTTACTTTAAAATCTTTAAGTTAAAATCTTGCATTTGTCTACCAAAAGTCTCTAAGTTAAAATCTTGCGTTTATTAAAGAATCAGTTATTTATAAAAATAGCACTAAATGTTTAAAACAAACAAAATGATCCAAAAGTAGCATAAAAAAGGTAATAACAAAGCATTGGCTAAACGCCGTTCGAAATACGGCTACCATGCATGGACCATGCCTTAAACGGTAAGCAAGACTTGGATTGGACCATGCTTGTCGGCCGATGGTGGGCCAGTAATGACGCCGATGGTAGGCCATGCATAGGCCAAGCATGGCGAGTTTGTTCGGTTATGAACATCTTTTTCGAGTCTGGTTTTTAAATAATTTTGAATTCAGCTGAGCGAAAATATGAATCTATCCATTATTAACGAATAGACCATATCTGTATTTCCACGTTTTCAATATTAAAAAAACATATAGGGGAAGTGGGGCCATAACCGCATATGGAGGCATAACCGTTTTTCAACATTTCCCTTTGAAAAATGTTACCTAATATGGCAAAAAGCATACCATGCGTCGGAAAATTAGTTTCCTTCATTTCGATTATGTCAAAAAGAACGCCTGTTGCATTTCTGGGAAGTTGTACATAATAATGTCTATTTTGATAAAAAAATTATATTTACATCATATTTTTCCAGACCTTTTTTTTTGAGGATTAAGCAATATTTGATTTTAGTGTTAAACATATTTGTAATCAGCATTATTTCATCAAGTAAAAACCGTTTTTGACATTGGCATAACTGAATGAGCAACCTATGAAACTGCATTCTTTTTAAAAACTGTCCTCTGGGGCAGAACCGGGATCACAGGAGGCACAACCAGACTCACAGGAGGTACAACCGCGTACTTTTGGTATTGTCAACGTCAGATAATTACAAATGACAATAATCACAATCGTCACACTTAAATGCTTCATGTAAAAACTTAAATAGAAATAGTATTGTTTTGAAATGTCGGAAATAAGATTTCGCATTTTTTTATTTAATTTTTATAAATGAGTTTTTGATTAAAATTTAAAGCTAAGAGTATAAATCGATATCTTTTTATATTAAATATAACAAGATATCAATTTATACTCTTAGCAATATATAATAACATATATTACATTATACAATATATAATAATCACCAGATATACATAAATATAATATTCATGTATATCTGGTGATTTTCATATATTTATGCATTTCCTATATAATTATGCATTTCCTAATTTGAATATATATACCTATATATATATATATATATATATATATATATATATATATATATATATATATATATATATATATATATATATATATATATATATATATATATATATATATATATATATATTAAACTTCAATCTTTTTGCTGACGATACTCAGGTTTTTTATATCCACTCAAATATAGAGTCAATCTTTATCACTATGAATCGTGAGCTTGACAAACTCAATGAATGGTTGAAAGCCAACAAACTATCTCTAAACAAAACTAAACGCAAATATATTCTTTTTTTTATACCAAATTAATAAATTTTTATTTGAGTATATATTTAATGAATATTAATTTTATCTTTTATTATCATTGCTTTTTTTATATTACTGTATTTATAAAACTATTATTACTTTTATTTTATACTGTCTTTTTTAACTCTACTAATATTACTGTTATCATTAATTTATCTTTGTTTTTTAAATCTTATTAATATTATTTATAATGATAGTGATAGTAATTCAATTGTAGTAATAGTTTTATGGTTATTGTCCTTATTTTTGCAATTGCTATGTTTATTCTAATAATTTCTGTCATAGTTATAAACTTTACTATAATTATTTTTACCATAGTTTTTATCATTAGTTATAATTTTTAGTAAAGTTACCATGATATAGTTACTATTTGTAATGTTTTTTTATTCACATTATTATTAATATTATTATTATTTTTATTATATTATTATTGCAATTATTAATATTTTCTTTTGGTATAAAATCTGAAAAGTTGCCCCTAAAATATCCAAATATTTCAATAGAAAAAAACTTACAACGGACATTCTGCATTAAATTCTTAGGTGTTTTACATGACGAACAAATAAGTTGGAAAGACCACAATAATTTAATAGAAAACAAAATTTCAAAGAATATTGAAATTATGTACAAGACAAGACATATGTTGGATAAAAACTGCTTAAAACTTATCTACTTTTCATTTATCCATAGCTATATCAGTTATTGTAATATTGCGTTGGCCAGCACTTATCCATCAAAATTAACGCGTATCTTAAATAAACAAAAACAAGCAAGCCGCCTTATTTTAAATGCAAATAAATACACCTGTGCCAATCCACTGCTTAGAAAGCTTGGAGTGCTTAATGTTTATCAATTAAATATTTACAGTATCCTTTTATTCATGTTTAGATTGAAATATCGTATGCTGCCAAATATTTTTGACAACCTTTTTTTTATTATAAATCATAAATATCAAACAAAGCATTCATCGCATAACTCTCAGGTACCAAAAACCTTATTAAAACAATCTAATTTCTCAATAACACACCGAGGGTCACATTTGTGGAACTCATTCCTTCCAATTGAAAGTAAAACTATAATTTCACTTCAAACTTTCAAAATTATTTTAAAAAATCAGTTACTTGATTATGACATATCTCAAATTCTATATTATTTTTAATATCTTCTTTTTTTAATTCTTAACTTTTCTTTCGTTTTCTAAAAAGCAAAACATTTTTTTTATGCTTATTTATTTAAATTTGTATTTCTTTCCGTTTTTTTATATATATATATATCTTTTTATGTGTGTAAAAATTTTTTTTTTTATGTATAAAAAAGCGTAAAATGTTTATTTAAAAGTTTAGTTAAAAGTATTTATATTATTTTACTGATATTGTAAAATTTGATGATAGATTTATGATATTGTAAACAATACAACGGGGCTAGATGATAAGAATGTTGTCCTCTGCCTGTTCCGGTCATATCTTAACTCAAATTATTTTGTAAATAACTTAAGAAAATGACGAAATGAATTAAAATTAGGAAAAAATACAAATAAAAATACATTTGTTTTGTATAAGTAACTTAATTAACAAAAATCAAGCATTCCTATCCTCTAATAACTATGTCTATTTTGACTAGCCCATCTTATTCATCCACATTATGTCTATATTGACTAGCGCAATATAGGAGAGTCTGAATAAGCACAAATTTTTGAAGGGCAAACTGACATAAATGCGAAGTGTTGCAAAAACTGGCGTAAGTGTAAACCGACTTATGTGTGAATTGTCATAAGTGCGCCAAAAGAATTTGCAAACGTCGGCATTAGTGCGAACTGTCATAAGTGCGAACAGGCATAAGTGCAAAGCAGTTACAAAAACTGACATAAGTGCGAATTGGCATAAGTGCGCCAAATAAGATTGCAAATATTGGCATAAGTGCAAACTGGTATTTTGTAGTTATGCCAATTCGCACTTATGCCAATGTTTGCAAATTTATTCGGCGCACTTATGCCAGTTCCCATTTATGCCGATATATTAAATTAGTTATTAACTTTGTCTCAAAATTGGCCATTCTGGCTTACTGTGCGTCAGTGCGAACTGGCGTGAGTGCAAAGCGTTGCAAAAACCGACATAAGTGCAAACTCGCTTATGTGCGCATTGACATAAGTGTGCTGAAAAAATTTGCAAACATTGACATAAGTGCAAACTGGTATTTTGCAGTTAGGCCAATTCGCACTTAGGCCAATGTTTGCAAATTTATTCGGCGCACTTGTGCCAGTTCCCATTTATGCCGATTTGCACTTATGCCAGTGTTTGTAACTGCTTCGCAGCTATGGTAGTTTGCGATTATGCTAGATCGCACTTACAGTATGTCAAAAAAGTCTATCACCCCCTGTTAATTTTTCAATAAAAACAAAATTTTATATGCTTAAATTTAGATTTTTTACCTCAATTTTTTTTTTTTAATTGAATTTATATCAAAAAACATTTTTATAACAAGAAATTAATATTCTTATACTTAAAACAAAAGTTATTAGTCAAAAAAGTCTATCACCCCCTAATCATTTTTTAACTTTTCTGTTGTTTAAATTAGTAAAATTGCAGAAAACAAGCCAAAAACAATCAAATTTGATTGATAGAAGTTTTTCAAACTAATTTTTTAGCAAAGTTTATTTTCTTTTTAGGTTCTTAATAAGAAAATTATGGCGAAAAGATATGAAGTTCATGATTCAGTAAAAAAACTGATCCTGGGACACTATAAAAGTGGAAAAGGATATAAAACTGTTTCTAAAATAGTCCATGTTAAGTCTAACAGTGTAGGAAATATCATTAGAAGTTATAAAAAAATGGGTACTGTTAAAAATTTGCCAAGAAAAGGACGTCCAGCTAAGACTACCCAACGCATTGATAGAGAAATTATTCAAAAAGTTGAACAAGATCGAGGATTATCTGCACCAAAGCTTGCGAAAGATTTACAAACAGATCATGGTATAACTGTAAATCCTCAAACTGTTCGCAATCACTTGAAAAATCAAGGTTTTGTAGGTAGAGTTGCTCCAAAAAAAGCTTTTTTTGAGTAAAAAGAATCAAAAGAAAAAATTGGCTTGAGTTAAAAAACATTCAAATTGGACTATTGACCAATAGCAAAGAGTTTTGTGGTCCGATGAAACAAAAATATGTTTGTTTGGTTCTGATAGTATCATACGCAAATGGAGAAAAAATGGTGAACACCTAAATCCTAAATGTATGAGACCAACTGTCAAGCATGGGGGAGGTGACATTAAGCTTTATTATAAAATTTCAATATAATATATATTTCTAACTTATTTTTTCCTCTTATCATAGATCAAATGATGGTTTGGGGCACTTTTGCTTGGAGTGGTGTTGGCGAACTCGAATTCATTGACGGAATAATGACAAAAGAGGTTTATACTGACATTCTGAAGCGAAAACTGAGATTAAGCGCCAGAAGTGCTGGCTTATCTCGTAATTTTATCTTTCAACAGAATGGAGATCCTAAACACACATCAAAGTTAGCTACTGAGTGGTTAAAGAAAAACAGTATTAAGATGCTAGATTGGGTTCCTTAGTCACCAGACCAAAATCCGATTGAAAATTTATGGAATCTTTTTAAAATTAAAGTAGCTGATCAAAAACCATCCAGTTTGTCGCAATTAAAGGCAATTCTCATTGAGGAGTGGGAAAAATTTGACACACAACGGCTTAAAAACTTAGTAAATTCAACGACTAAAAGATGTCTTGCACTTATCAAGGCAAAAGGCGCACAAATAGACTATTAATTTTATATTAGCAAAATAATTATTTAAGGGGTGACTTTTTTTAATTTAGTGGATAATTTTTATTTTAAGTATAATAATATTAATTTCTTGTAACAAAAATGTTTTTTGGTGTAAATTCAATATTTAAAAAAAAATTCGGGTCAAAAATCTATATTTAAGCATATAAAAATTTGTTTTTATTGAAAAACCATCAGGGGGTGATAGACTTTTTTGACATACTGTATGCCAATGTTTGCAAATTTTTTTAGCACACTTATGCCAATGCGCACATAAGCGAGTTTGCACTTATGTCAGTTTTTGCAACGCTTTGCACTCACGCCAGTTTGCAGTTATGGAAGTTCGCACGTACGCACAGTGATTGCCATAATGGCCCACTGTGAAGAAGACAAAAGACAAATTTGAGACAAAATTAATAACTAGTTTAATATTCATTATATTTAGCATGAGTACCAATATAAAGTTTGAGCTTCTTATGAAGGCGTTATTTTTTATTTAGTTGCTATGTATACCTATTAAAAATTAAAGTGGTGTGTTGAGCACAAAGATTGGACATATGAACAATGGGCTAAAGTTATTTGAAGCGATGAGACTCCGTTTGTGTTGTTTTATAATGGTCGATCTAACTGCTGGAAATTAATTGGGGAAAAGTTTAACCCCAAACATGCAAGGCAACCATTAAACATGAAAAAAAGAATAATATTTTGGGTTGTTTTAGTGCACACAAAGTCGGAAAACTTTTCTCTAATAATGACTACATCTTTCAAAAAGGAATTGATACGGTTATGTCTTGGTTAGTACAGTCTCCTGATTTAAATCCAATAGAAATAAGTAAGGGCGCCAATCAGGGTTGCTGTCCCAGGCCTTCTTTTAGCTTTGATTTTTTAACAGGCATCTGTCTAAGCATACATCTATAACATATTTGAATATATAATTTATATCAGTTTATTTTAAAACTTGCTCAATGTGTCAACTCAAATGCTTATATGACAACTTGGGGGGGGGGGGGCCCCATCCCTACAATCCCCCTTCGGTACGGCCCTGTGTTTATATGTTTTTTTGTACGTCTATATATGCATTAAATGTATTATAATATATATATATATATATATATATATATATATATATATATATATATATATATATATATATATATATATATATATATATATATATATATATATATATATATATATATATATATATATATATATATATATATATATATATATATATATATATATATATATATATATATAGCAAGCCGGTTTTTTTCAAACCGGAATTTTTTTATTATGATCGCAAGCTGGTGGTAGCGGCTTTCGAATATGCTTCACAACTTATCCTGTTTTGCGCATAAATTTTTATTCTAGACACATATAGTTTGTTTTTTCTTAAAGTTTAATTAGTTCTCTACATAACCAAGTACAAATATGAGTCATAATTTGTAATTATAATTAGTTATCCCTTGACAAAGTTAAAAAATCTTGAGTAATCTTTGATACTAAAAATTTCTTCAGACTTAGTTCGTAATTAGTAAAATAAAACAGCGCTAACACTGTAAAATTTAACTTAAAGAAGCCTACGAGTATTTAGCTAAGTAAAAAAGATTGAAAAAAAACTTTTTTTTTATACTTAAAATGAGTTTTGTTTTGGACTTAATCTCAAGAAATAGATAGTCTGGCCACTTACGGTACTCCTTTTTCATTCAATTCTTTAAATCCCTGGTGCTTATTGTTCTATTTATGGATGCAGTACTTCAAGGCATAAAGGAGTTTCAATATTTAAAATTTCTGCATCTAACGATAGTTTTAATACTTCTTGGAGGGAAAATCTAATAGCCATTATTCTTAAAGATTGTATTCAAGATATAAATTTGAAGGCTCAAATAGAAAGTAAGAGTCTGTTTATTTGTGAAAAACATTATCTTCCAGAAATGATACTTCATAACGATAACAAAAAGTCACTAAAACCTGGATCATTACCGACTATGTGTCTACCAAAAAAAAAGTTTTATGTCATCATACCTATCATATATAAAGGGAATCTGCATCTTCTATCGTTGCTTAAAGAGATGCTTCAAACAGTATTATTATTTTTAAACCTATATATAAATCATACGAAGAGTCCCTAAATCGTATTAGTAAGTTAAAGATTTGTGACTTAACAGTGAGTGTGAGTCCTGTTGTAGCAGAAATTAAACTTTATGACACAATCCACTAAGTGCTCGATATGAAATATATGTTGATGATAGTCTTGCTTGTACCATTCGTGTTTATTCTTGGCTCATTCCAGATGATCATTTAAAATATAGAAAATATAAATGATCAATGCGACATATTTTAGCTTCAAATCTTATTTCTGTTGTTATTTCGTTTAGCCTGTGTTCTGTAATAACTGATGTAGTTATTCCAGAACACAGGCTAAACGAAGCTAAGTTAAGTGCACCAATTAAATTGTGTTCGTCTGGAAATAAAGAATTAAAAAAGGAATTAGCTTTGATGAAACAGGAAATTGAAAATTCATCACTAGCTTTCAATAAAAGTATTGAAAGTGATTTGTTCAAATAATGGCAGGTAAAAGTGATTTAGTTCAAATAATGGCAAAAGTATTGAAAGTGATTTAGTTCAAATAATGGCAGGAGCTGATAAAAGCAAGATTTCTCCATTTATGAGCCTGTTTTGGGAAGAGCAGCAAAAATATTTAAAAAGCACAAAGCAAGGGATTCGCTATCATCTAGCAATAATACGTTACTGTTTGGGATTAGCTGCAAAATCACCAGCTGCATATGAAGCAGTCTGATTAAATGAGAAAAATAATTCTGCTTTCTTAGTTTTACCAAGTCGTAGGCGATTGCGTGACTATAAAAATTATGTAAAGCCAAAGTTATGATTTAATAAAAATATAATCAAAGAATTAAAGAAACATTTTTCAGCTCAAGAAAAGTTGATTGTTCTAGTTCTTGATGAAATGAAAAAAATTCAAGAAAATCTTGTTTGGGACAAAAATTCTGGAGAATTAATTGGTTATGTTGATTTTGGCGATCCTAATGTTAATTTTGCAATACTACAACAGGCAGACAAACTTGCTTCTTATGTATTAGTTTTTCTAATAAGAAGTATTGTAAATCCTTTTAAATACAGTTTTGCAAACTATAAATATTACATTAGTGCAATTATTTTCTCTCGTTTGGAAAGCTGTTGGCATTTTAGAAATCTCAGTTGGTCTAATAGTAGTAGCAGTTTTTAAGTATTTCATATAATACTGAATTAGAAATCTATGCACCACCTGATACTGCTAGAACTGCACAGTTTTGCAAATATTTTAATGATTTTTTTGATTGCTTAAATGTTCGTAATACAAATGATTATATATTAAAACACAACTCATTTTTGAAACTATTTTCTGATACTAATGATGTTCGATTTAAATGACTAGAAAATTTTAAAAAGATCTGTTTGTTTGTTTGGCTTTTTCCTATTGAATCAAAACCCGGAAATTTTTCAAAAAGTGATAGAAGTAATATGTTTATTACTTGGCAAACCCATGAAGGTATAAAGATCACATTTTATTAATTAAAAATTGTCAAATTTTTAATTAATAGCAATGTAAGTTATGTATTAACTGAAAGGTTTTGTCAGGATCCTTTAGAAAAATACTTCGGACAACAACGGTCAATTTGGAAAAGAAAAGATAATCCTTTCTTGTTTGATTTTGGATTCAATGATAACTCTATTCGAAATCAACATATATTTCACCCGATTGCAGGTAATTGTCTGAATCTTAATGAAACAAACAAAATGTCAATGGAGGAAAGTATGACACGTATACCATGCAGAAAATGGACTTACTCTGAAAAATCTGTTGATAAAAAAAGACTTTTCAAGTGATTTAATAAAAAAAAACTCTCTTATGTCTCCTTGTACTGCTGAAAACAAATGAATGAATTTGCATAAAAACGGCTATTTTCATAGCCACAAATCTTTTTAAATACATTCAATGGCATGAAATATTGATCAGTTAATTGAGAAATTCATTGTTAAAATAATAAATAAAAAAGTTTATTTTGCAGACTTTTTTCGTTTGTTTTATTTTTTTTTACAATGTAAACAAGCACCTATGATGCTTTTTATAGAACCTCTAAGGATATTATTTAAATATTAGGATTTTTTATAGAACCTCTGATAACAATGAAATTGTATTTGGGACCTAGTACGTAATCAGGGGTGATAGTGGGTGACTTTCTTAAAGCTCATCTATTTTTCATAGGTACCACTGCATATATAAAAAATGTATTTTTACCAAAACTTGTCATTAGGACACCATCATTTTAAAAAACATTTGATTATTAGGCTAGATTATAAGCTCCTCAAATTTGGTTAACGAACCTCTAAAATTTCAAAAAAGCATCTAAATTTGCTTTCCCCTTATTGGGTGCGTGGGGAAGCCTTTATATGTGCAGTGGTTAGATCGCTTGCATTATAAGCAACAGATCAGTGGTTTAATGTCTGCTCTTAGCATATTTGCATTATCTGTTAAGTAAGAAATGTTAGCAAAAACCTTTACTTGACACCTACTCACTTAAGTGTATGGTGTCAAAATATAAACTTGACTCAATTGAGCGCAGAGCGGTCCAATATATATAATCTCAAATGGTTAATACAAGAAAATTCTAGATTTTTTTTTCATATATAAAATATTTTTTAATATAAATTCTAAATTTTTTAAATGTTTGTTTACATATGTATATATATATATATATATATATATATATATATATATATATATATATATATATATATATATATATATATATATATATATATATATATATATATATATATATATAATACATATAATTTATAGTAGGGTGACTCCTTTACCTTAGATGGCAATCTTCCTTGTGGTAGTTTCACAACAAAAATACCTGGTTCTTAAAGAAACAACACTCTCTTTCTCTACAAGTCAGTCAGAGCAGAAAGTTAACCTGAAAATATTTGTTAATTATTAATTTAAAACAATTGTGTATATTTTAATTTTGTACTACATTTTGACAAGGGTCCTTTGGAGTTAAAGTCTTAAGGGCCTTACCTATGACTGATTGACACAAACAAATCAAAAAAAATTTTTAAATTAATATTTTTAATGACAAATAAATAACAGATATGCCAGATTACTATGTCAAGTATGTTTTTGTGAAATTTGTGAAAATAGCCGCTTTTGAATGTGATATCACATTAAACTATTTATTCGAATCCAATTGATGTTTTTAATTTTTTAAACGGAGTGATTTTGAATTGGTTGATTTTTTTTAAGTTTGTGGATACTTAGTTTTTAGTCTTTTGCATATGAAAAAGATCTCACTCTAACATAAAGTGTAACCAGATGATAAAGACAGTTCTTTGGATACTTGATTTGAGCAAAAACTACGAGGTTCAGAGTTCAAAAACTACGAAGTTCAGAAGTTCAAGATATGCGTGCCATAAAAAAACTGTTTTTTTTTAATTTCAGATACAATTAGTTCTGAATCAACTTTTTTTTTAAAACAATTACTTTGTTGGCAAAAAAGAAGCTCAACTTTTGATTTTCAGCATTTTCAAGTTTTTGGTAAGATTCAGTGAGTGTTTCAAGATTCTTAAAAAAATGTTCTATTTTACCAGCATTAAGAAGTGAAAGGCAGTCTGTCCTTAACTTTTTCTGCCATACCCGTGAACTGCGAACTCTGCAATAAAATGCACTGAATACATAACCACTTAGATACAAGATAATTTCTTTATCTCTATCTGAAAGTTCAACTGATGATAAATCATTTAAATATTCAAAAGAATTATTGTAAAATGAGTTTGTAAGAAATGCTAAAACATGATTGCAACATGATAGCCAAGAAGTTTAGTTGTTTTTTTAGTCAGACTGTTAATGAAAATTCCTCTATCACAATTAATATATTTGTAAAATTGAGGATAAAACTTTTCTGCATCGCCATTAATTTTAAAACTAGCTATTGCTGCCTCTAAAAGATAGGGTTTGTCGTGAATTTTCTAATACATTGCATGATTATTTCTTAACTCATTTCTATACAAATCAGGATAGCATTTGTCATCAATCAAGGTAGTAATGCTTTTATTGAGCAGACTTTTAAATTCGCTGAGAAGAATAGGTGGTTTAGGATTTTGTAATGTTAAATCCAAAGGAATACTTTGATGCTTTGAATTTATATGCCTTGTAAGGCCTCTTTGAGATATGCACTTCTTATGCACTTCTCTATTTCTCTAATTGTGCTAGCATATGTGTTTTTAACAGTTTCACTAGACAATTCCACCACCAAGGCGTGATTTCAATATCAAATTCACCATTGAACTTTTGTCTGTTTCCATATTTTGGGCACTCTGTTCATGGCCGTTTGACAGTTTTCAAGTGTTTTTATCGAATATTAGAAAAATAACATTATAAAAGTGACTATCTTTTTCTTAAGACTATGGTTTTAGTTACTATTTATAAAAACAATAGTTTAGGTACTTAGCATTTCTTATTGTTCAATGATGCGTGTTAAAAACTCATTTAATTAAAAAGTTCATTTGTTTAGTTTTCTATTAATATATAGTTTGTTATGCTTTTAGAATTTATACTATTTAAATTTTAATTAGTTGTCAATGTTATCCAAATTTTATCCAAATGTCATCCAAATTTTATTCAAAAAAATGTGAGGTGACAGGGAAAAGATTTTTGATCAAACGGCTGTAGCGAAAGAGTTAGCTTTTTAATGCTTGACTATTATATTTTATTTATAATAAGTATTTAACTGTAAATATTCTCATCAATTTAAAAGGTAGTGTAACTTTTTAAAAGGTAGTGTAGTAACTTGAATTCTACTATTTTACGCTAGCAAGTAAAAATTACACGTTACTTACGTTTTTTAACCATGTCAGAGAAAAAGAGACTAACAGTAAAGAAAAATAAAGAAAGTCAAAGAGGAGCTATTTTGAAATATTTTCGTGCAGAAACTTATTCTACATGTACTGATTTTGCCATTGAAGGCGATAGCGGTGTTAGTAAAAAAGTGATAGTTGACAATGAAACTGTTAATAATGCTAGTGTTTTAAGTCAACAAAATGAAATTGTAAATACCAATAAAAACCAAATTTATTTACCTGAAGCAAGTCCTGTTGTTAATGTTTCAATTGAAACTGAAATCTAAATTAGCTAATTATCATCTGCAGACTACAGTGACCCTGCAAATTGGCCTACTCATTTTAGTGACAATTTTCAGCAATTTGTTATACAAAATAGACCTCAACAAATTGAAAAATATAACTTTCAACGACTTCGAGATAAACAAAAAGGAAAATTTTTATTACTCTGTTACAAGCAGACATTACCAAATGGAGAAGGTTATATTTAGGCATTACCAAATGCCTAAATATTCAGTTTCAAAAAATGTAGTTTTTTTGTTTATGTTGTAGATTATTTGGTAAAAGTAAAAGTAGTTTGCCGACTTTAGAAGGTTCAGGTTTAAACGATTGGAAGAATATTGGAGCACTTCTTTCTTCTCATGAAAAAAGTAACTCACATCTCGTTATTTTCAAAAGTGGAAAGAACTTGATATATAAACCATTGATCATATTGACCACCAACAAAAAATGAAAGAAAAAGAACAATATTGGCGACAAATTTTAGAAAGATTAATTGCCTTAGTCAGAGTACTGGCTACGTAAAACTTGGCATTTCGTGGAACAAATGAAAAGCTTTACAATAACGCCAATAGTAATTTTTTTAAATTTGTTGAGTGTCTCGCTTTATTTGACCCATTAATGAATGAAAATGTACGGAAAATTAAAAAATCAAGAAAATTAAAACTGCTCATTATCTTGGAAAAGAAATTCAAAACGAATCAAAAGGACGATCTTGATAATTTGAGAGGTAATTTAATTTTTTTTACATTAATAAACAATACTTAGTTTGACAAAGCTCTTCCACCTTTTTTTAGTTGAAAAACTTACTCATAGAGTACTGTACATGCTTGCTAACGAATTGCCTAAAGATTGGAAGAAATTTGCTCGCAAATTAAATATTAGCGATGAAAAAATCGAGTGTGTCTTATATGAGTTTAATACAGTCTTTGAACAAACCTATCAAATTCTAAACAGTTGGTTTAGAAAGTATCCTAATAAAGTATGGAAAGATATTAAAGATGGTTTGATTTATTGTGAAAGAATTGATGTGATCATTAAATGCGAACGAGGTAAGTTTTCTCATTTATTATAGTAAATAAAGTTATCACATTTTTTCAGCGCGAGAGTTATATATATAACTTATTTAATTGTTACACCTGAGTATTGAGAAAATTTCACTTTGAAAAAAATTTTTACGTCATATAACAAAATAAAAATATATAAAGAAAATGTACATAAACTTTGCAGTTAAATTTGAAAGTAGTTTTAAACGTTATTTTTTAAAGTAGGTTTATTAATGCGTGAGTTCATGGAGTCAGAAAGTTTTGTAACATAACTTTGACATTTTACATGTTCTCAACATAAAACACTGGCTTTCAACAATTTCAAGAACGATAAAATAGCAAGGAAAAATGTTCGCAGCTTCTTTAAGAAAATAGCATGTAAATTACAAATCTGTTAAAATTAAAATCCAAGCTGCTCTTGCAAGATTTTTTAGCTACTTTAAATAAACCATATTTAGTAAAAAACGTTATGTTGGGTTTAAATACTTGATAGCATAGCTAAATCCTTAGTTAACATTTCCTTTTCTTTATTTTCTTTTTTTTTTTACAGCTAAACTCGAAAGTTCAGTCAGTTACTTTAACGCAACGCGTGCTAACTGTTTAATCTTACGCAAGGTTAATGACTAGGCTCACCAAAATATTATAATTATAATTTACTTTATAAAATTACTCAATTTTATTAACGCAAGAAAGAAAAAGTTTAAAACATGGTTTTAATTTAAAATTACAGTGTGTAAAAAATCTGTTTAATTTTTCGCAGATGGGCTAGAAAGTCCATCTTTTACTTTGGAATATGTGTAGACAAGGATGAATCAGAAAAGAAGGAGATAGGGTTATTTTAGAATAGCATAGATTTTATAAATGGTGTGTAAGAATTAGATAATTTTTTCACTATTGGAAAAGATAATCTAATCTGCTAAAAATTGAATAAGAAAAATTTTTTTTGCATTGTTTGAGAAGATATTCTCTGATGTTTATAAAGCTCCTCCACCTGTCCTGATGTTTATAAAGCTCCTCAACCTAAAAACTATATTAAAATTGTAGCGTTACGAGTAAACTTACCTAAGAAATAAAAGATCCGTGGTTCAAACCCCATCTCTGGGTAAGTTTTGCAACATCGGTTAGGAATGAGGCGAGAACTTCCGAATAAATGCTCATCTGTGGTGCTCTGTGATAAGACCGTAAGGACTTCTTGGGGCACCTAAAAAAATAAATAAAAAAACAACGTGTGTGTTTATTTAGTTCTGTATGTGCGATGTATTTTTAAAGCACTACACGGTTTTTAAAAAGTAGGAAAATAGTTAGCTTTATTAAAATACTCAAGTTGATTGTGTAACACAAGACTGCAAACACTGCCTAATTTTCCTTATTTTAAGTAACTAAATTTATTTTTAAAAATAGCGTTGCTGACGTCAACATCTTTAGACATACCCCCCTCCCCTAGTCAAATATTTCCAGGTCCTCTCCCCCTACTTTGTTGACGTAATTAATGGACAGTTCCTAAGAATACAACTATTAATAAATTATGTGAATGGACAACAACCTCGATAATAAATAACTATAACTAAATACTGATGTTGTTCGCTGACTCAGACATTGGAATATTTTGAGCAGCTCAAACAGTATTACAAATGTTCTTTATTTGTTTAAGTTATATAAATTATAAACATTTAAAATGTTTCATCTCTAACAAATAACCTATTGAAAATCTGGCTATCACCTAAACCTTTGTTTATAAAAGATACAGCTTCTATAAAGAAAAACATTTTAACTTTAATTAAAATTTAATAAAAGTTTATTTAAACGTTTTTGTAATGTAAATGTAAAAATTGAAATTTTAAATAAAATGTTTTTAATAAAAGTTAAATTAAAGAAAGGTAAAACGCGATTGTCACATAACTAATATACAGAGACTAAGTAAATTATGTATAAATATATCTTTAATTTAAGTTTTAGACTTGAAAATAAGTTTTTTTTAAAACACACACGTTTGTGTGTATATATTACATATAAGTAAAAATTAAATATGTTTATAATTTTATTTATTTATAATCTTATTTATATATAATAAAAATTTATATAAATTTACCTGATTTATACCAATTATGCATTCAAAATACAATGTACATAAAAATTTTTTTCTAAGTAATGAATCTATTTTGTTATTGTTATTGATGCGTGTCAAATCGGGACAAATAAAATGAAATGGAGTAGTCAAGTTTAAAAAGTTTGTTTTTGAGAGGAACTTTAAGCTTAATGCATGAAGATGGATGGGGATGAATGGAGCTAATATGTATGTTAAAAGGTATTTTTAACATTGAAAAAAACAAATAAGCTTTTTTTATAAAATGGAAACACAAATATGTATGGTTTTTAGGCATGTGAAGGAATATACTTTTGAACCAACAGCGACCAGCTAAACCATCTTTTTACTCATAGAAATCAGTCACTTCATTTAAATTTTGGAGCTAATAATTTGACAACATTCCAGCTAACTTCTAAGCAATTTTTTATTTATATAAGCATCTGTTTAAAAACATTAACTTAAAATTTCAGTTAATGCACCGGCGTAAATAACATGCGATTTTTTTAAAATATTATTCATTTGCCGAATATTTATATTTCACGCATGGTTTTTGTATCGGTATTCGGAACCTTTTTTGTTTTCAAGCGTTGCACTTCCATCTATACTACTTCCATGGTTTAATAGAGAAGCTAAAATGGGACCAAGGGCCTGAGAACATTTAGCGCCAACTAAAAATGGCCCTGCCACCCCTGAAACGTCAATGTTCGGATATGCATCTGTTAAAGAGTACGAGTATATAAATTGCAATATTTCAATTGGATTAGCACATTCCAAATTTTTCATCATTGCTTTTGCCTGAAACTTGAAACTCTCAATCACAGCTTGCAGTTCTAAAGAATCTAAATTATTTTTGTACTTCTATGCTAGGCTAAATGCTTTTTTCTTAAGTTCTTCAACTATGTTAAGGGAGATTAGTTTTCCAGTGGGAAATAGAAAGTCAGATGATACTTTGGACATGTACATGCCTAAAATTGCCATTGCATTTGTGTAATAATTTTGTCAAACACACAGTTGCATTGATTGACAAAGTATTGTTCTGGTTTAATTAAAATGCCATCATCATCAGCCTCATCAAACATCGTACGTTTGACTTTTCTCTTTCGTTTAATTGGGAAGTTTGTGTCAATGTCAATTGTTTTTGCTGTTTGTTTGGCAGGTTCTATGATGTCTTTCACTCCCCTTTCTCTAAGATATTGGACGGCCGAGACAAGCTCATTCTTTTTTTTTTGAGGCAATTGAAATTTTTTTGGCTTGCATTGCATGATTTTCTCTGTCAATTAACGTAAGAATTTTAGTCCACAGGTTCAACAAACAAAGAAATTTAAGATTGAACAATTTGAGTAGGTCTTTTGCACCAGCAACAGTTTCATGTTTTAAAGGTATTTTTGTACAAATGTCTTGTAAAACACTTGTATAAACTTCTACAACTTGACTGTTTAGGGAAGCAACTGCTTCTTTTTTTGATGACCATCTTGTTTCACAGTGATCTTCTAATGAAATTGGGATTTCTTTTATCAGTTTTCCCATCTTGATGTAGAATTGGAGAAAAATGTGAATATTTTTTGAATAGATACAAAGAATGTGACCATAAGAGGTAAGACTTCAGCAGCATGAACGCCAACCAAATTAAGAGTATGGGCTGCACATATACAAATGATGCAAAACCATTGATATTAATGATTTGTGCTTAAACTCCTTTGTATTTTCAAGCCATATATGCTCCATTGTCATAGCCCTGGCCTCTGCAATCTGCAATACTTAATCCATTAATTTTAGTTTTCCTAATATTTCTTTGGCGATGTCGTTTCCAGTCTTTTGATGGCTCTCAATAAAATTCACGAAACTTTATTCTATTGAGCACATTCCATTTTTTATTTTTGCATTAATAATCCCTGAGAGGATTTCTCCTTTAACTTTTTCTCCCACAATTGTAATTATTTCATTTTGAATTTGTGGTGAAAAATGTAAGACTGCAGCTTTTATTGTTGCAATATGGTCTGCCAATAGAGGATTGTAATAACTAATTAACTCTGGGGTACTTAAAAAGATTCCACTTTTTTGTTCCTCTATTGCATCATTACTGCCTCTTAAACCTAAATTATTATTTGCACAGAATAGTATGGCATCAACACTAATTTTTAAAATGTCCTTACATTTGTTTGCTTCTCGGTTTATTGTTCTCTGAAGGTCATTTTCTAAAGTTTGGCCTTTTTTTAAATTTTGTTCTATTTCCTTCCAAATTGCATAGCATTTTCTATGCTCAGGACTATTCTCATGTTCAGGAATTTTGAAATTAGGCTTTTTCTAGTCACTAAATCCTTTTGAAATATCAGACAACTTATTAGCTTTTGTTGAGGAAAAAAGTACACATCAAAAACAGAATTTTGCATCTTTTAAATTGCTATATAGTATTCATTGCTTTTTCACCAGTTCGCCATTGGCAAGCATCTTTTTGTACGACTTTGAACTGAAATGTCTTTTTTTTGTATCAGAAGAAGAAGTTGATGGAAAGGTTTCTCTGATTTCCTGCTCAGGTCCATTTTCAATTAAAAAGCACCTCTCTTAATCAGTTATTTGTGGCCATGTGGCAGGATCCTTAGCTCAAAATTTGTGTTTGGAATATCTTTTTTTCCTTCTTCTTTGTGATTTGATGATTAAAAGTTAATTTTTCTATCACTTACAAAACAATCCTCAACAAGTGCTTTGCCTATATCCGATAAAATTTGGAAAACCTCAGTTTTGTTTAGATCTTGATTTGATAACGGCGAGGAAGACAGAACTTTGTTAATATCTCGATTGGATGGATTCATAAAAGCCCTCATTTGACATGGATTTATTTCAGTTGAATCTTCTTTTTCAGTTAAATTTTCGTTTCGAAATGCGCTAACAAAACTATCAGCGTTATTTATAAACCATTTTTCTTTTAAATTTTTTTAGTTTCTTTTTACTTTCCTCTTTTTGTCAAGGTCCCAAGCCCCCCCCCCCCCCTCCCTTTTCATCCTTGCTACGGCACTGCTTAAGAATTATTTTTCTAAGTACATTATTTTTTTTAAATTTGCTTACTTGATGCAACTTTTTCACATTCACAATCAACTTTTGCAATCATATGGTCATATTTTTAGAACAGTAGGGTAGAGCGAGGCTATTTTTACTAAATTTAACAGATCTCATGAACTTTGCGTCGGATATACATAATTTGTTCACTTTTTGGAAGACAATTTAACCTGCCAAAAATTTGTTTAGAAAAAGTATACTTTTTGATTTTTCTAATAAGATAAAGACTAAATTTTTCGTATCTGCTCAACCTGCCCCAGCGGGTTAAGTTAAGCAATAATGTTGGGTAAGTTAATCAATCAACAAATGAATGAATATGCATGGTACAAAACTTGGGTGAATCTTCAAAAAAACTTTCACAAACGTAAGCGTTTCTTTATTTTATAAACTTTTTACTTTATACACTTTAATGGCGTAAATATGAGAAGATAAAAATTAAGTAGAATAAAATATATAAATATTATTTGTATAAAATTATAAAAAGAAATATATAAAAGCATTATTTTATTCAATTATCTTGAACTTTTGAAGCCCGATTTAGAAATTACTATTTTTGAAAATATATATAAATAATGTATCTTCAATTACTTTTTATCAAAGTTGTTTCTTTGTGTTCGAAAGTTTTATTCATTTTTCAAAGCTTCTCAACTTACCACTACTAGACTAGGTGACACATTAGTTAGGTTTTAAACCTAAAAAAAACAACGTAGTTTTAATCGAAAGTCCGATAAATTGTTAAAATATCAACACTATAGTGATGTCAGATATAAAAATTTACAAGCATCTAAGCAAAAAATAGCAAAACCTCTTTTTTTTTTTACTTTTTTAGTGAAAAATAGAAAAAGTGCCCGTGTATCTTAAACAACTGCCTTCCAACAATTTTTTGTTGCGCATTGTGTTATTACTCTAATTCCATAACTTTCATCCATTAGATGTTTTGTTATGTGATGCATAGTTTTTGAGATATTTTAATTGCCTAACTTGCCCCTATACTCAACTAGCCTAAACTAGCTCTACCCTGAAAACATACTTTATAAAAATTTTAAAAACGTTAGCTCTCACTTGAGTGGTAAATGATGCAATTTTATAATATATAAAATTATTATAAAATATTTTTATGAATTTAACACACTCGTTTTTAGGTTTGATAAGGAAGTAACTTATTAGTTAAATTTATTTTTTGCAAAACATCTGCTTTTGAAATAAACGTATATTTTTTTTATTAATATAAATTTGCCGTTTAAAATAATTACAAATCTCGTAATCGTAAAATATACACATGACGGGGGCAATAAGAAGACAAAATAGTCTTATCGCCAAACTCCCAATAATCCGTAAATAATATAGCCATCAAATCTTGTCATTAAAAATGTCAAATATAAAGAGAAATAATTTTTTTTTTTTTTTTTTAATAAAGATAATAAATTCTAAAATTTATTTTCAAATATAACTTAACCCAAAGCAAAAATAAAAAATAAGCAGACGAAAAAAAGTTCAAAGCTATATATAAAAGTTTTTAATTATTGCGATTAAGAATTCCTAATTAGGAAATGTAATGAAGAGAATTTAAAGTTTTCCCCACTAGCAAGATATATTGGTGCAATGATGGTGCAATATTGGGTATCTTAGCCAATATCGGACAAGATATACTATACTGCAGACAAGATGTGCTATACTGTGCCAATAATGGTAAAAAAAGTATTGCGCCAATATTGACATACCAGTATCGGAAAGTATGTGCATGCTGATATTGCCTCTATATTGTTTGTCCAATATTATAGTGCCAATATTGGAGTAGTATTGGCATGCTCATACTGGCAAATATTGATATGCCAATTTTGTCTCATTAGCTTTTTAATATTGACATATATTTTTAGTTATATTCCTCAAGTTTTAAACCATATTAAATCAGTAATTTAAAAAACTATAAAAATTATTATAATTTAGTTGGGTTACCTTTTGTTTTAGTTTCACTTGGTCAAGTTTTTGCCTTTTTAAGTTTTTATAAACCCACAAGTAAAAATATATAAAATATTTCCACAAGTGTTGTCTTAAACGCATGATTAATTTATCTGCTAAATATTTTTAATAAATGCGCCGAAATCAATATATCTTAACGATAAACAGTCAAATTTTACAAATCAAACTTTGATAATATTGGTGAAATTTTAGTTAATATTCTAAATGATACCATAAAAAAACACGAGATGTCGGAAACACAAAAACAAGCCATTATAACATGTTTATTTAAAAAAGGCGATAAAACTGACATTTCCTATTAAACACAGATTACAAAATACTCACCAAAATCATATCAAACCGACTAACAAAAATACTCCCAACAATCATACACGAAAACCAAACAGCAAGTGTTCCCCACCGAACGATATATCAAAATCTTGCATATACAAGAGACATAATTTATATTAAAATTAATTTAGATGCCTCCATTGTGTCAATAGACCAAATAAAAGCCTTTGACCGTGTGGACAGGAACTTTTTATATGATTGCTTATTTAAATTTGGTTTTAGTGTTTTCTTTATCAATGTAATTAAAACATATTATGACATCAGTGCATATCTTAAAGTAAACGGTTATTTATCAAACAAAATAAACATATACAGAGGAGTTAGGCAAGGATGTCCCCTTTTCATGATACTACATATAATTCAAGCAGAGGTATTGCAGGATTTATTAGGAGAAATCCAGAAATTAAAGGAATCACAATCGACAATAAAGAAACTAAACTGCAACAGTATGCGAATGACACTGTCTTTTTCTTATCGACTGACAACTCAATAACAGCTTAATGCAACGCTCTAAACATATACAAACGAGGTACAGGAACAAAGTTAAACATTTCCAAATGCCAAGGTCTGTGGCTTGGACGAAACAGATCAATAATAAAAGACAATTTTCTAAATTTTGTATGGCATGACACCACTCTTAAGAGTCTAGGTGTTAATTTCTCTAATTCTAATCAATATATCAACCAGCAATGGAACGAAAGCATAGAAAAATTGGACAAAAAGATAGAAAAGTGGGAAAAATTAAAATTATCGGTTAAAGGAAAAGCTCTAATAATCAACCAAACACTACTAAGCGGCCTATGGCATCTTGCTTTCACCCCACCTATACCATGTGATAAAAACATAAAACTAATAGAACGAAAAATCGACAACTTCCTTTGAAATAATAGCTCCATAAAAACACCTAAACAAGTTTCCAAACTCCCTATCAATAAGGCGGTTTAAACATTATCGACGTGAAAATAAAAAATTACAATCAATTCAACGAAGTTGGATTTCCAAATATTTTTATGAGAACAAGCAGGGAGCATGGAAAGATTCAGCCCTTCATATTTTTAATAATTACCGACATGCAAATCAAGGAAATCTTATATTTCTCACCACGCATTTTTTCAAATCATTAAAAACTCTACCCCCCTACTACCGTCAAACAATAAAAACGTGGAGTCATCTCTATAGAAAATTCAACAACCACAAAAATAATACCATCGAGAAAGTACTAAACCAACCAATATTCTACAATCCATATATAAGACACGAGCGTAAAATCCTCAAACCATCTTCAGAATCCACAAACAACAGCATAATTAAGATAGCTGACATTTCAAAAGTATTTGCTAGCAGCATTCTAGAGAGTCAGCTCATCGGTATAAAGATACACCTAAAAAAAATAATAAATTCACTACCGCCGAAATGGAAACACATCATTAATTCTCAAAGCCAAAGTTACAACCACAACAAAGCACTAACATCTATTTATCTAAAAAACTCACCCTCTCTCAAATTTATAAACCTCAAACCAAAAAATGTATACTCTATCTCCAAAAATGATGCAGAAATAAACCTAACAGGAAAATTTTACAGATGGGCAGACTACTATAAATATAGCATGAGAAACATAACAACAAAAGACTGGTCCCAATTATTTAACTACATCCACAAAAGTAACATCAACAATAAAGCAGACGAAATTAAATACAAACTAATACACTTTGCAATTCCAACCAACTCGATTTTTTAAAAAAGAGGCTTTGTAACAGACGATCTCTGCCCTCAATGTATGAAAAAAACAGAAAACCTTCGCCATATGATGTTTAGATGTGAAAAAGCACAATAACTCATAAAATACACACTCGCTCTTATTCAAAAAATCTATCCACATCATCCATCTCTTAAAAATACATTCAAAACTTTACTTTTTCCTTTAACACCTGTAATTAGTTTTTATATTGGAAATTTACTTCTTAACGAACTTTTATATAAATTATACTGTAATAGAATGAGGTCGTTCCATGAAAAGTCGATGTTTGCTAGAGTGAGTTTGTTAGAGGAATTCCAAAACAAAATCAAAAAGATTTTGTATGAGGAATTCGAAATTTCAAAAATATCAAACAGTAAAGAGTTTTTTCTTTTACAATGTGAAAAAATCTGGAGCGAAGATAACAAAATTAAAATAGTTATAAACAACAATCTTTTTTAAACTAAAATGCCCAGATTATTTTGGTACTTTTTCGATTATTTTCGAATCTTGCTTTTAATGTTTTTCTTGTTTGTTTTTTTTTTGTTTGTTTTTTTTGATTTTATTTCATTTTCTTTTCTTCTTTTTTGTGTCTGTGAGGTCTTCATTTTTTTATATTAAGTATTTAACTCTTGTGAGTTTTATATGTGACTTAGTAATGGAACAGTGGACCATCTTGTAGTTAATACCACTGTATTCATTATTAATATCTCAACAAGGCAGACGCCGGAGGAGAGAAATAAACAACAATATGATATTTCTTAACGATACGCGTGTTGTCGTACGAGCCTGCTTTATATACATATATGTACATACATATTGAGATTTATAATGCATTTATTTTATTCGTTCTAAAATGACGTTTTTTAAACATCATGCTTTTATCATACGATTATAAAAAAAAAAATATGTTGGCGTTATATTGCAGTTTATATATAGCCAATATTGAGATCAATATTGTACCAACATTGCGCCAATGTTACTTGCTACTAGGGTTAAGGAAAACTTTTAGTTTTTCATAATAAGAAAATAAAAATTAAAAAAATAAGTTTTTGAAGAACTAAATTTTTAAATTTTTGCAAATATAATGAAAATATACAATACAATATTTTAAAGGCCAACAAATTAATATAGCTCTAGAAGAAGTCCTTCATATTTTGATTAATTATTTTTTTTAGTTTTGATTTAAAAATATTTATGTTTGCAAGCATTTTGACGTCATTTCTAATTACTATACTCCATAGTTGGGGGCCTCTAGCTGTGATAGAAAACTTAGTGGCTTCAAAGTGAGTTTTAGCTTGAATATAATTATTGTTTGCATGTCTAGTAAGATATTTGTGTTGCATTTTTAAATAGCGTTTTAAAAATATTTGGCATCGTATCGTTATTGATTTTACACATAAAAATTAAATGATGCTATATATTTATTTGGTAAATATTTAAAATTTTTGATTAATAAATAGTGGTAGTGAATGAGAGAGACGGTCTGCGTTGTATATTATTCTTATGGCATGTTTTTGTTTGTTCCATAGTTTGTTTAGTTTTTTGTTATTGGTGCTGCACCAAGCAATTTTAGCATAATTGCGATAACAATGAATAAAAGAGAAGTATATATATTTTAAGCAAGTTTGATTTAGATAAGGTGTTACCTTATAAAGTATGCCAATATTTTCAGAAATTTTATTTTCAATTAATTTTAAGTGGATTATCCATGTGACATTTTTGTCAAGAAGAACACCTTCATATATTTATATATATATATATATATATATATATATATATATATATATATATATATATATATATATATATATATATATATATATATATATATATATATATACATATACATATATATATATATATATATATATATATATATATATATATATATATATATATATATATATATATATATATATATATATATATATATATATATATATATATATATATAATATACAGTAGCGGCGTTAGGGTAGGGCCTGGTTGGGCGATGGCCCAGGGCGCCGAATATAAAGGGGCGAAACTAATTGGTTATTTTACCCTCTGCCTTTTTTTTGAATGGGGTTAAATTGAGCTAGGGGCGCCGTAGAAATCTCGCTCAGGGCGCTGGCAGTGCTAAAACCGGCACTGTATATATATATAAATATATATATAGAGCAGCCGTGGCGCAGTGGTTGGAGTTCTGGCTCAGAACCCAGAGGTCCGAGGTTCGACGCCGGCTCTAGCTCCATAAGCGACATTGGTAAGGAAGGAGGCGTGAACTTCTAGTTAAAAGCTCTTCCGCGGTGCTCCGTGATAAGACCGTAAGGACTTCTGGGAGCACCTAAAAAAAAAAAAAAAAAAAAAAAACAAACATATATATATATATATATATATATATATATATATATATATATATATATATATATATATATATATATATCTGTGTGTGTATGTATGTATGTATGTATATTAGTTATATACTATAATCAGAGCTACGCGTTAGAATTAAACGCATGCAATATTTTTTAACATTCGATATTTATCTAACTTTATTTAAATCTGAATTCTCGAATGATATTTATTATTAAAATATTGTTTATTTACTAATCGTTAAGTAGTTTAAGTTTGCTTGTGATAATAAATGCAATTTTTGTTACTTTTAGAACTATTATAATTATTATTTTAGAACTATTCAATTCAAGATTTATAGGCCTACCCTTATTGCAAAACCTCCACCCACGTGACAAAGAAGTTAAAGAAATTCATCGTTGTTTGGTCGAACTACATGATACGAACAAACCTTTAGTATTATGCGGAATGTCAGGTGTTGGAAAAACACAAATTGCCAGAAAATACTGTGAAGAGTATGAAGAGTTTTATAAAAACTTTATTTGGATAGATGCAGCATTCGGAAAATTAAGAGCTTCAGTCGAAGCTCTTTATCTAAAACTAGGATTTAATGTTGTAGATTCAAAAGAGTCTCTATATAAAGATTTTTTCGATATTGATCTTGCTATTGAAAAAATACATAACTTTTTTAAATTCGAAAAGACTTTGTATATTTTTGACAACGTTGATAGTGAAAGTATTAGATATTTTGAAATGTACATTTCATGGAATCAGAATTCTTATACTTTGGTCACCACTCAATGGAGAACGTGGTCAAATAACGTTAATGTGATGTCTATAGATGTATTTTCTCCTGAAGAAGCTTTAGTTTATATAAGGAACAACATTGAAACAAATGAAAATGAAAAGTTAAAAGAATTAATAAAACTGCTTGGTTTCCATCCTTTTGCCATCACTCAGGCGATAAAATATATAAACGCCAATTCAGTTTCAATTGAAACATATATTGGCCGATATAGATTGCATCCCGTACAAATACTGGATGATGATAAGTTTCCAACCGAAGAAAAATCGATGTCTGCTGTACGAACAATAAATTTAGTTTTAATAAAATTAGAAAGTTATGACAGTATTTCATTAAAATTACTAAATTTTTTATCACATTGCGATGTTGCAATACATCAGCAAGCATTTTATATTTCAAATTTCGAAATACATGTCAATAAAGTACGAATACTTGGTTGATAATGCTATTAGATTACTGGTCAGTTATTCCTTGCTAAATTGGTTTGGTAATAACCAATATTCAATGCACGATCTAACGCAGTTGTCATGTAAATATTTCCAAAGTAAGAATTCCAGTACAAAAACAATCCACGATCTTATCAAAAATTATTTTAATTTCGAGTTAAAAGATGTGAACGATCACGTTGATTTTGGAAGCCATTTTGTTTTTCATTTTCTTTACATGTTTCGAAAAAATAGAAATGAAATGACTGAATCATTTCATTGTGCATCAAGTGTTATATATAATTTCTTAACATGTAAAGGTTTATTTCAAGATGTAATTGAAATACTAAAAGCTGTTCAAAGTTTCAATGCAGAAACTTACGGAGAAAATAATGAACTAACTCTTGATGCAAAATTTTACATTGGTAGATGTTTGCACGACATGGGAAAATATAACGAAGCTTTAGAAATTTTTTATTTTGTTGATAAAATACAAACTAAAGTTGTAGGTATTAACCATCCGTCAACAATAAGTACAAAAAATAATATCGCAGTCTGTTTGAGCGATATAGGAAAATATAATGAAGCTTTAGCAATTTATTATTCTGTTCATAAAATACAAACTGAAATTTTAGGTATCAACCATCCGTCAACAATCTATACAAAAAATAACATCGCAAACTGTTTGAGCAATATAGGACAATATAACGAAGCTTTAGAAATTTTTTACTCTGTTGATAAAATTCAAACTGAAATTTTAGGTATCAACCATCTGTCAACTGTTCATACAAAAAATAATATCGCAATTATTTTGAGCAATATGGGTAAATATAAAGAAGCCTTAGAAATTTGTTATTCTGTTGATAAAAGAAAAACTGAAATTTTAGGTATCACGCATCCGTCAACGTTGAGAACAAAAAATATTATCGCAAGCTGTTTGAGCTATATGGGAAAATATAAAGAAGCTTTAGAAATTTATTATTCTGTTGATGAATTGCAAACTGAAATTTTAGGTACCAAACAAGTGTCTACAGCAAATTATATCGCAAACTGTTTGGGCGATTTGGAAAAAATAAAGAAGCTTTAGAAATATTTTATTATGTTCATAAAATTAGAACTGAGAATTTAGATATAAATCATCCGTCCGTAATCGCTACAAAAAATAATATTGCCAACTGTTTGCGCAGAATGAAAAAATATAACAAAGCTTTGAGAATTTATCATGATGTTGTTAATTAGCAAAGTATAATTTTAGGTATCAACCATCCGTCAACATTACGAACAAAGAACAGTATTGCAATCTGTTTGCGTAAAAAGAAAGGTGGATCTTGTTTAATTTTTTAATTTTTATTTTTTATTTATTGGTTATTTTTTGCACATGATTTATTATAAACGGTTAACTTGTAGAACTTCTTAGCTCTTTAAGTTTTCTGTTAATTTGTTAGTTTTTTTAATTATTTATTTATTCTTGAGCCACGTGACGGAAATGAAATTTACTTTGTTTTGAATTGGATGTTGCTTTAATATATTATTACTTATAAAATAAATGTAAAAATTTTTCTCATTTTTTTTTAATTTTCACTTATTTTAGGAATTATAAAGTTTAATTGAATTTGTAAAGTAAACTTAAAAGATAAATGTTATATATATATATATATTATATATGTTAAATGTTATATATAAATAGCGTTACCAGATATCTGGCTTTCACGAAGAAAGATACAGTAAAAAATTTATTTATATAGGTTTGGTGCTGTTTTCTCCTCCGTAAAAGCCATACATCTGGCAACCCTATATATAAATGAATATAAATAAATAAAATAAATCAAGATTTCTCTGAAGACATTTTAAAAATTTTAATTGTGTTTATTAAAAAATGTTGAGTAACATAGTTGAGTTAAAACAAAACCTGTTAACAAAACATTGTTAACATATTTAGTTTTAACTTTTCATGATGCGTTGAATAAAATACTTTTCAATAAAAAAACCTTTTTTATTAAATTTTTGGATTTTACTTTGTAAATCATGAAAATATAAATATTATTTGTTGCATTAGTTGCAATATTTAAAGAACCAACTTGTATACAATGCTTCATAGTATTCCGCGAGAGATTCCATAAACACAATTCCTTGGTTCAGAGCAGATACGTTATAACTCACTCTAATATGATTAATTTAGGTATTTTAATGATAAGATACCCAAAGTTGGTTAAGTTTATCAGGTTTTTATTCTAAAAAAAAGAAAATATAAATTTTTAAATCACTCATTTTTTAAATTTCTTGATTTTTTATATCATGTTTTAGCTAGATAGTTGAATTGTTTGTTTATTTTTTTATGAAAAAAAATATACATATTTTTTTACCTCAAAGTATTTTACTGATTCAGAAAAAACCTTGAGCTTTTTAATAACATCATAAAGAAACTTAAACCAAATAAATTTGAACCTTTGACAATGAACTTCACGCTAGCCCTAATTAATGAAATGGATAAAAAAGAGCCTTGCCCCAGTGAAAAAAAACCGTGTTTCAGATGGTTTACATGTGGTATTAATGTGTGATGGCATATAGAAATTTGTAACATCAAACCCAGATTGGTAATTACGCATAGGTGACCTATGGGATTTATATGTTACAAACCCATTTAGGATATCCCATGTGCGAATTATGTGTTATTTATTCGTATGGGAAATTCTACATTAGTTTTAATTTAAAGACTAAAAACTAAAAAGTGTTACGTTTTCGAACTAGTTTTGAATAAGCCATTTTTTAAACCGAATCATCCTACTTTAGGGTGATTCGGGGTGATTAGGGTGATTCGGGGCAGTAGGAGACACAATGATTAAAAATTATGTAAATAGATCTGGAAATAAACCAAAAACTAAACAAGTATACAGTAAAGCTTATTTAGCATAACTCTTTTCGAACCATATGAGTAAATTTTTAAAATCATTTTTAATTGGATACACAGAGGATTTTAAAAATAGTAACAACTTGCCTCCTGTTTCCCTCCTAACTGGGCAAAAAGAGACAGCATATGTTATGCAACTAAAGCAAAAAAAAGAGACTTATCCCATTATTTTTTATAATTATAAAAGATATTAAATATAATTCATAAAAAATATAGTAGCTTTAGCTTAAAAAAACGAACTTGCTTGGATAACCTAACCACAGTTAAGATAGCCTAGAAACATAATTCAAAATTAACCTCCACCCGAAAAAATTGTTGCACAAGTTATATTCAATTATAAGACATAAATTCATGGATCATAAAATGTTTAAATATAATCATAGCACACACGCAATTTACACAAAAACTCTGTTCCTAACTCAACAATATAAAATTCATAGTACCATAATTTACATCTAAAGCATTGGACACATTTCTCGCTAGAATCTGATATTTTGCGGTTTTCTCCATATTTCATTTCATCCGTTAAATCTTTTTTTCTAATAGTCTTTTCTTGCTGCATTTAACATGTTTTTTTTTTCTAATCCCTCCTTCAAGGTTTTTTTATACGATGAGCTCGGCAAAATTTTCTTTTCTTTATGTTGTCAATTTATTTTCTAATTCCTCTTAAAAAGTTTTTTTATATGATGAGCTCGTCAAAATTTACCTTTCTTTTTATTGTCTTTACTTCGTTAGTAGGAATCAGTTATATATCAGTAAAAGAAAGCTGTTGAGAGTTTTAAATTGACAACAGAGTATTTATTTCATCAACTGAAAAACTAGCAATGGATGTTTGAAAATTTGAATTTTGGTTTGGCCCAAATAAAGAACTTGGTGTAGATGGTTGTTCAGGATT
Organism: Hydra vulgaris; assembly: GCF_038396675.1. Lineage (NCBI taxonomy): Eukaryota > Metazoa > Cnidaria > Hydrozoa > Anthoathecata > Hydridae > Hydra > Hydra vulgaris. The sequence goes on along the minus strand of NC_088934.1, from coordinate 41,781,194 downwards.
TATATCTGCTATTTCATTAAATATGTTGTTTGTATTACTATCTTTTAAAAATGGTTTTTCTAAATAATCCTACTCAGGAAGGATTTATTTAGGATACAAAATAAAAATAAATACACACACACAAAAATAATAATTTGGTGTTTCACTAAGGCAAATAAAAAAACATACAGCTTTTCACCTATTACCTTTATGAGCTATTACATTTAAAGGCTTGTGATCACATTTTTAACCCAGATTCATTGCAGTTTTAGATGCAATTTGCTTCAAATTGGTTTACGTTATTATGCTTAAATAAAATCCAGCTATAAAATCTCGACCTGCAAGTTTCTTTTCAGTATTAAATAGATGGTTTATTTTAAGGATGAAAACAATGCCTGCTGATAAACCACACTTAAAATTGCTCGGTTCTTATAGAAAAGTGTTATCTGATTATCAGATTTAGCACAGTATATAATTAAAATGGAGTTAGTCTTTATAGTCTATCAATTAATGAACTTCAAAGGATGGTGTATTGCATACACTAACCTTTGAAGTTCATTAATTGATAGACTATAAAGACTAACTCCATTTTAATTATATACTGTGCTAAATCTGATAATCAGATAACACTTTTCTATAAGAACCGAGCAATTTTAAGTGTGGTTTACCAGCAGACATTGTTTTTATTAATTGATTAACTCTTCTGTTGAGAGAATCCCTTGAAACCGAATATTTGGTAGCAGCTTTACGTAATGTCATCACTTTATTTTTGACAGCTTGGATAGCTGTCGAAAGTAAAATGATGAAAAATAATTTTATACTGCTTTCATCCCAATATCCACAATTTGTTGTTTGTTTGTAATTTCTAAAAGGGTTGGGAGTTAAGGTTAGTTTTAGTCTAACTAAAATTAGTCGACTAACTTTTTAATCTAATTAAAATTACCCGACTAACTTTTTAGTTAACTAAAGATAGTCTACAAACGTTTTAGTTAACTAAAATTACCCGACTAACTTTTTAGTCTAACTAAAATTACCCGACTAACTTATTTGTTAGCTAAAATTACGCGACTGACTTTTTAGCTCAAATAAAATTTTAGTCAAATAAAATTTTTATTAAAATAAAACATTTTAAACTAAATTTGAATATTTTTATTTTCCCCAGCTCGGAGATAAATGCTTATGAGGCTGTTGCAACTGTTTAAAAAAACCCAATCGGCGCGGAATGCAAAAAAGACGCCATTTAGACAATTAAATTTGGTACGTTTATTTACCGTCTAACCTATTTATTTTTTATGTGCCGCGTTCTTTATAAAGAACGCGGCACATACCTATAGGTAGAGTGCAATAATAATCACACATCATGATTACATTCCCCTGGCTTATTGTAAGGGTGGAGCAAACCTCCAATTTTCACCAAAAATCTCTTCGAGTTCAATTAATTACTTTCCATCCAAACTACGCTTTTTTCCCCAAAACACCGACTCCTCCTAACAATTTATAACCACCCCAAAATCCAAAAATACGCATAATAAAAAATAAATAATAACCGAAAAAATAAAACGAAATATAGTATGGTAAAAAATACTCTAAAATATGAAATACAGAAACAATGCAGTAAAAACATTTGGTATTCTACTACTTTTTACTAGCTTTTACTTACTACTTTTTCTGCACACTTAAAAATAATAAATGAGTACCCAATAAGTCCTATCCCTCTATTAACTCTCCCTCAATCTATTGAAATCTTAACGTAACCACCACAACAATTACAATACACAATCTATGAATATTTATTGTTGTGTCTTCTCCCCCGACTATTATAACCACAACATACTACAATAAGGCAGGCAGGGCCGTACTGAACAATGAATACGTGTAACTAAAAAAGCTAATTTTACCAATGAAGGCTTTTGTTTTAGATGCCAAATTTCAGTTTTGGATTTCAGCACATACTTCCACCACCTTGTTGATACGACCCAGTAGGCAGGCGAGAGTATTATCATAAACCCAGACTGTAATCTTTTATAGACATCTTGAGTACGGAAAAAATTAGAAATATGACAACTTTAGAGATTCGGCGGATATTTAAAGTCATTTATGGATGGAATAGTCTACCAGCAGAATTCGTTCAATCAACTACACTCAGCAGCTTAAAATCAAACATGCAATCGGTCGATTTAAAAGCAATAGCAAACAAGACCAAAATCAAGAAAGCTTATTATTAACGCTTTTTTATTTAAAACTGAACAGTAATTAATATATACCGGCTATCAAAGATATTGCCTGGCGCTTTATATCATCCTGGCGCTTTATATCATGGTGCTTTATATCATGGCGCTTTATATCATCAGCATTAACTATTTTTATTATAGGCTATTATGTGAACATTTTTATTGCTTTCAGAGTACAGTTATTTGTCGGTTGATGGGACTTGCAAAATTTACAAAGAATGCTTGGTATTCGCATTTTAGAATGCAGTTTCCGCAATTTAAATCGTTGATTAGTGGTTACAAGATAAAAAGTATTGAATAATACCTGTTGAATAATGAAAATATTTTATTAAGTAGCTGCGGTCGCTTTTGAACCAGAAAATTGTTTATTACATTTTAATTACTTGAAAAATGCGTAATTTTTAAGTATTTGTTTGTTATTTGTTAGAAACAATAATTATCATAAGTTTTATTTATATATTCATTAATGTCAAAAAAATTACTATTTGTTTTTCGGAATAAACATTTACAAAAAAGCATTTCTTTTTTAAAATTGAAACTATTATTTTCAATACATCACCTCTATGAGTAATTTTAATAACAATGTCACGTTAGTTTCCGTTAAAATATGATAGCGTTAATGTTTTTATCAAAGTCGTTTTCACTTAAATGATCACAACTTTTAGCCCCAATCGAATAATAATAAGTTTTTTTACGCATATATTCCAAGAACATCTTGAATATTTATTTACATTTATTACTTTTAGAAAAACAATAATCTTCGTGTTTTACTTCATAATGGTATGTTGATAACAATCTTTTTGAATGTATTTTCGTGGGAATGTGTCTTTTGTTTTAAATTAGGGTAAATACGCCAATTAACGGCCATTAACCATTTACTGGCCACTTTTAAAAGCTTTTCTCATAAAAAACTAGGGCACAACTTGTCCTATATTATTATTTAAACTCAATGACTTCATTAAAACTTTGTAAATATCGTAATTTCAGGAAAGTTCTAGAAAATTTTAGTCGCTAAAACTAAATGTCAAAAACATTATTAAAAATGTAACCATTTTACGCTTTGTTTTCTTAATTTCATACTTTAGAGTCTTTTGTTTGTGCGTTGCAAGTATTTGAGCCAGTCCATTCAGAAAGGAAAAAAAAGATAAATATCTTATGTACACTTTGAAACAAAAGTATTTAGTTGATGTTTCACAAATAATGTTTTAACTGAATTAGATTAATCTTTTTCTAATAAACCATTTACTAGCCGGGTAATTAATCCATTTACTGGCCATGGCCAATAAATGGTATCAGGTTTAAAATTTTTTAGTTTCATATTTTTATATAGGATTTTCTCACACTTTGTTATTATTCATGTGTGAAAAAAGTTAAGTTAAGATATTAACAAAAGTTAATATCTTAACTTAACTTTAAAAGTTACTTTCTGAGTTAATTCTACCTTTAAAGTTACTTTAAAAGTAAAATGCTCAATCATTTTAAAGTTAGTTTTAAAATCATTTCAAAGTTACTAATTTTAAAGTTACTTTAAAAGTAGAATGAACTCAGAAAGTTCTAGTTAATTATAATTATAGTTAATTATGTTCTGATAATGTTGATTCAATAAAAATACGCCATTAAAGTAAATATATGATTTTCCTAAAAGTATTTTATGAATGTATGTTTTTATTTTTTTATTTTTAATAGATAATAATATTATATGAAACCATGAAACCAGTTATTTCAACAAGAATAATAAAAAAACACATGCTAGGGACTGAGAATAACATGAAACTAGCAGTACATGCAGTTGCATCAGGTATGTCTCAACAGAAAGCAAGTGTATCATATAAAGTTCCGCGATTGACTCTGCAAACCATAATCTCTGGAAAGTTAAAAATAGGAGCGAAACCAGCGAAAAAGCCAATGCTAGGTGAACTTGAAGAAAAAATAATTGATTATGCTGGCAATCGTGCCCAAATGGGAATCGGTTTTGGGAAAAAAACATTTATCACTTATGCTGCTAAGTTTTAAAAATGGTCAACCTAGTGAAAAGTGGTGGCAACTACTTAAAAAGAGACACAGTTGTGTTAGTCTTCGTTGTCCAGAAGCTTCAGCTTCTATAAGACACATGTGTATGGATAGGATAAAGGTTTCCAAATATTTTACTTCTTTAGAAGTTCTGATACAAAGTAAGAATTTACAGGACAAACCAGAATGTATGTGGAACATGGATGAAACAGGGATGCAACTAGAGCATAAACCTAGACGTGTTGTTGCCAGGAAAGGCTCAATATATATATATACATTTTTTTTTTTATTTCGTCATTAACAAAAAAGAATACAATGCCGTTTTATATAAATAAAATTTACATGACCGGGCTAAAAGAAGACAAAATTTGCCTTATCACTACGCCCCGAAATTTTCTGTGTCGAACAAATGGCAACAAGGAAACAACCACTGTTATATGTTGCATAAATGCAGCTGGTTAAGTCATACCACCTCATATAATAGGGAAAGGAAAAACTGTACGAACTCTTTATGGTTTTGATACCGAAAATGCTCCAAGAGGAGAGCAACATGGAGTGTGTCTGAGAAGGGCTGGACAAAACGAGATATTGCGGAGTTATGGTTTGGGAAAACATTTCTTCCAAATATTGGGTCAGCAAGACCACAGATTTTAATCCTAGATGGACATGACTCACACAATTTTGTTGAAATGATTGAGCTGGCTATCGTAAACCAAATTGAAATTGTCGAGCTTCCAGCTCACACCAGCAACTTTTTGCAGCCTTGTAACAGAACAGTTTTTAAGTCACTGAAAACTGCCTATTCTGAGGAATGCCAAACAATGATGAATGACTACCCAGGTGTAGTAGCTTCGCATTCTAACTTATGCGGTTTATTTTCAAAAGCGTGGAAATATGCTATGACTGACACAAATATACGCTCAGGGTTTAGAGCTTGTGGAATTTATCTCTTTAATCCAGATGCTATTTCTAAAGAGGCATATATCCCAAACATTTTATATAGTAAAATTTCAGATGCTGTCCTAGGTCAAAATGTATGCAACATTTGATCAATAAACATCCTTCCATTATTGTCTGATCTATCAGAAAACAGCTTTGCGATTAACTCGCTTTGTTCTACCAAACCAGTAGAAGAAAATGAGTTTATTGATTTTTTAATTCAAGAAAATGCTGTGCAATATTCAAATATTGTTACAGAACACAGCTATGCAAGAATCAAACCGGTACAAGACAATGAATTTATTTACTTTTCTGTTCAAGACAATACTCTGGGTTTGAATATTGATACTGATATATGTCTTTAAGAAGTAAAAGTAATTGAATCAGCATTAGATTCAAATGAAAAAAAAAAAGTTTTTGCAAAACATTAACAGATCTTCCATTTCCATTTGCTAATTCATCTTGTCCATCAGACAAAGATTCAGATGTTCTTACATATCCTTCTCCACAAATTAAACAAACAAAAAAAACACTCAAAAAACTCTAATTTAAAGTTTTTTGTTCTGACCTCAGAGGAGGCTTATAATGCAAAGCTTGAAGATAGGGCTTCAAAGGTAGCTATTGAAAATAGAAAACAAAAGATTTTTTTTAAAAAAAGAAAATTTTGCAAAAAAAAAAAGCTAGATAAAATATCAAATTTGAAGAAATTGACCGAGGTGAATAAAAAAAAGATGATATTTTATAAGAAATATTTTTTAGGTATTTTTGTTCATGTTAAATCATCTTAATGAGTGTATAAATAATTTAATTGAACAAGTTATCTTGATTTTATAATGTGCTTTTAATTTTTATTTTATTTTAAGATAATAAATCAATTACAATGCCCTTTTCAATCAAATACAGCCAACGGCCAATAAATGGTTAAGATGGCCAGTTTTTGGCAAAATTGTTTTTCTTTAATATCTGGGTTATATATAATTTTATGTTATTTATAATCACAATAATTTTTACTTAAAATGTCAGAGCTTTTAATTCTCTAAAAATTTTATATATGGTATGTAACATACTTAAGTATTTTTCTGTAACGGGTGTTTCTTGTAAAAATGTGGCCAGTAATTGGCGTAAGTACCCTATAGTGTACCTGCAAAGATTTTTATAAATTATATTATAATTTTAGGATTTATCACACAATATATGCAACAGCAATGATATATGGGTGAAGCCAAAAAAAAGAAAGTCTAAGATTTGGCTTCATTTATTAGAAAATATAAACGATTCACGAACTTTAAAATGCAAGCATTGTGACACCAAATTTAAATCGCATTTATCAACTACATACTTAATAAACAACATGCAACACAAACACGACCTTCTATTAGAGCCTGCTTCAGGAAGCTCATTAGTAGCACAAAGTAATTCTCAAAAGATAGTTTCATCCTATTTTCAAAAACACAATTCTTGTCCTGGGTTAATTCTTGCAAAATTAACAGCTTTAGATAAAATATCGTTTTCAACTTTAGCAAATAGTGAAGAAATTATGAAAGGATGGAAAGCTCAAGGTTTAAAAATGCCATTAACAAGAATTAAAAGTATTACCCTTGAGTATGCTGACCAGATTAGAGAAAAATTAAAAAGTGATTTAAAAAGAGAATAGAAGATGATGAGAGATTTTCATTATCATTAGACAAGTGGAATCCCAAAAGAAACAGATGTTATAAGTGTATGAATATTCATATGAAAAACAGAAATGTGAATAGTATTGGTATGATAAGAGTAAAAGACGCAATGCCAGCTACCTAGGCAGTTGAGATTGTTATTAAAAAACTAGGCGAGTTCAGTTTGCAGCTCAAAAACCACATAATCGTTGTTATAACAGATGGATCGTCTGTAATGAAAAAAATGGGACAATTGAGCGGTATTTATCATCAAATTTGTCATAGTCATGGCATACATTTGGCTGTGGCAGATATTTTATATGCTAATCATACAAATTTAGTAGAACCTGATGACAAATATTTTGAAACAGAACTAGATAACTCTTCAATAAGTGACGAATGTGATAATGATGAGGAAGATTTTGAAAAAAGCGAAGGACGAAGTTGGGTTGAATTAGCTCGTGGTAACTACGAAATGGAATTTGTTCAAGATTTTTCATCAGCAATAAATAAAATTAGAAAAATTGCTTGTGTTTTTTTAAGAAAATTACCTGTAAAAAATGATCTTCTGCAAAGAGAGTGTCAAGAAAAACTGAGAAAGGAAAGTAGTGATGATAATTGATGTACGTACACGCTGGAACTCAATGTTGGCAATGTTAAAGCGGTTCTTGGATTTGAAAGAAATAATAAAATCAGTACTAATAAATTTGTCAGTTATTCATTTATATCCAACAAATTGTGAAAATAAACAGGTTGAGGATATTGTAGAATCATTAGAAATCATTGAGGTAAATTCACTTGCATTGGTAAGGCAATATTGCAATATAATTGATGCTTTAAAAATATTTGAATTTTTACTTTTTAAATTGAAAACTCAATCAAGTGAAACTGGTATGAAATCCTATGAAGCAGTAAATAAAAGAATATTTGAACAAAGAATTATTAATGTAGAAGGCTTGTAAGAATATTTAGATGATCCCAACACTTACCTAAAAGCACTTACACAAAAAAATGCAATACTAAAACGACCAACAAGAAACGAAATTGCTCTAATAATTAAAGATATTGTTCATCATTTATTTCTCGTTGATCAGAATGTTAATGAAAATAGTTTAAATTGAGAAGATGAGGCTACACATAAATGTACTGAAAATATAACAAAAAAGAAGAATTGAATCGCATTTTGTCAAAGAAAAACACCAATGTTTCAACTGTAGTAAATTTTCAAAATAATGTTTTATCTATTAAAAAAAAAATGAGCATTTTTTAAAAAATTAACAAAAGAAGTGGAAGTTATTTATTTGAACAAATGTACAATGTTTTGTACATTTTCTCGAAGCTGAAAGATGTTTTAGTGCGGCATGGCTTTTTGTAACTAAATTTAGAACATCCTTAATCGATGAAACTATTGATTCGTTATGCTTTCTTTGCTCATATTTTTACAGAAACAAAATGGACATGAAATAAACGTTATTTAAATTTACTTATACTAAAAATTTCTTATAAAACTTATATTTGAATTTCTGAAACGTTTTTCACTAATCTATTACGAATTAGTTATAAAACTTATTATGTTTTCAATAACTATATAAATTAAAATTCTTTGCCTTTTTTAACCATTATAATATTATAATCATTCTTATTACAGTGGAATGTTTTATTACTTTGTTTTATAACAAAATTAATTTATATTTTATTTTTCATAAATTAATCGATTAATAATCGATTAATCGTTTTTTTTTAAAACAATCGTTAAAAATTTCTCAAAATGATTAATCACAACACCCTTATTTTGCACCCTTCTCCACGAAAATCATGTTATGGCCCATAAATTTAGGCATATCACCACCAAATTTTTTTTGTAAGTTTTAGATTGATAAATCAATTTTTCTGTTTAAATTAAATCATAAAATTATTTATATTAAACAATATTAGTAACAAAAATATTTAACTAATATATATTATTTAATTTTTTTCTTTTTAATTTAATACAGCATATATTTCTATATTTTATATATTTGTCTCAGATTAAAATTACGAGCCTCTTTTTTAAGCAGGCCTTAGTCAACTGCTTAATTTACCTAACAAGTAATCCGCCACTATACCGAATACATAATTAGTTAATTTATTTTTTACAATTTTTAAAATAAAAGTAAATATATATGTTTTTATTATTACATATAGTTTGTTTATAAATTGAAAACTATTTCTCTTGAAAAACTCTGAAAAACAAACATAAACTCGTGCGCTTTAGTAAACTAAGTACGTTATTTGTAACTTACAGCAGTTCGTAAAGACAAATGAATAAATACTTGGAGATTTAACCTCTTCACAACTAACTCATAACAAGACTTATAAGAATTATTTTTGAGTAATAGTCATAATTAGGGAGTTTATATAATTTTAAAGCCAACTTAAATAATTTATTTTTTAATAAATTGCGTTTTTTAAGATATTCCATTGTTAAAATTGTTGTAACCACCTTTGTAGCTTACACGGCCGGCGCAAGTTGGTATCATGTCAAGAGCGCCATTAAAATTGTTGCTGACTGGAAAAGAAAATGAAAGTCCTCGTTTTTTAAAATTTGCTGACCGGCTTGTCTGAAAGGTCTACATTTCCTGACTTACTTATCTAAAAAAAGTCAAATTTTCCAACTAAATGAACTAAAAGTTAATTGATGGGGTGTCACATACCTTCACAACCAACCACCTCACTTCTTCACGTTAAATTTCTGGAACTGAAAAAAAAGTATTTAGATATTTTTTTATTTTTGCGGTATTTTGCGGTACAATGATCATGTATTAACAAACGTGTATGTATTAACAAACATGTATATTATTAATATATTAATTGTATATATAATATAATTAATTTATATAATACAGTTATTAATAACTATAATATAAATTATATTATATATAATATAATTAATTTATATAATATAGTTATTAATAACTATATTATATATTTATTAATATATTATTAATATATTTTATATTTTATTAATATATAAAATAAATTATTAAAGAGACAAGTTTGGCCAAAGAAAAAGAAGGTATCTAAAAATGAAAAATAAAATGGTCCTTTACTGGAAATACATGGAAATTTTGAGAAATAGGGGCGCCGACATGGTTTTTTGTCCCAGGCGGTGTAAAGGCTATCGACTACATACTATTATTATTTAGACTAAAAATTTAGTCGACTAATTTGAATTAACTAAAAAGATAGTCGACTATTTTTAGTTAAACTAAAAGGTTAGTCGACTAATTTTCGTTAACTAAAAAGTTAGTCGACTAATTTTAGTTACGGTTTTTTTTAGCTTTGTTAAATACGATTTTTAGTTTTGGTCACAACAAAATTTCTAACCATCATAAAAATCATAAAATATTAACAAAATGTTTATATATATTATTAAGTTTATATTAAAGTATTTATCAGAGCATCTAAAAATTAAAACAACTAAATAATGAATCTTTCCCGCAAAAACCATGTGTTTAAAACATAAAATTCTTACCTTACAAATTAAGTTTTCTTTTCTTTTAGGGAATGAATAATAATCAGCACGACACTGGTACTTTTAAATATTTATTAAGAATATAATTTGCATGAATCATGTCTTTACTTAAAAACAAGTTGAAAAAAATTCTTCACTAAGTCACAAAAATACTAGTTATTTTGTCATCAAACAAATTAAACATTTCAAAATCATTTAAGCTTAGCAAGTAAAACCACAAACTAATAGCTTTATATTAATGATGACTATAATGATTACTATCTTTAGAAAGAATTAAAGAAATTTGTTTCATCCCCGTTGTGGCATACTGCCCCGAATTACTCTAGATCGTTAAATAAGTAGGCAATCAGTTCTGTGCAGGCGTCACGCATGCGCAGATATGGCGTAAAAGTTAGTTAAATTTGTCGTTAAATAAGTAGCCTTGTTTCCGTTAGGTATAGACTCAAATCTCTGATGAAATAATAAAGTATTAAGGTATGTCAACTTTGTGGCATATTTATATATAATATACTATTTAATTTAAAAAAAAATCTAAATTATATTTTGTATAATTTAGAGTTTAGAATTGTAAATTTTATATTATTGTATATTTAATATTGAAAACATATTACAAGAAAAGAATACCGAAAAGGTTGCTTAATGAAGAAATCAATGCACTACGAACGAACTAAAAATTTGCTTAAATTAACTACAAAATTTTTTTGTATGCATTTCAGAAGATGATGAAATACTGTAAAAAAGATCACTCGATACTTGCAGGTAATCAATACTATTATCAGTTGAAACTTTATAAAGCTTCTGAAAAATTTAAGTACATTTGAGTTGAAAAATCTACTTCTAATTTCCTTGTTTGGCAGGCTATTAGCAATTGTGGTTTTAAAAGCTCTATTTCATAACAAATAAATCTTTGGCATCAGAACTACATGTGACTGAATTCTTGAAAAAATGACATCTTCCTCTAATTAAAAAGCTCAAACAACCAATCTAATAATGGCTAGATTTGGCATCCATCCACTATTCTAAAAAGTAATGTAGTGGTTTAAGAAAAATAGATAGTCAATTTTGTTCCAATGTATGCTCCACCAAACTGTACTAAGCAGCAAGTTATTGAAACTTACTTAGCAATTGTGAAGAGAATATTGAAAGAAAAGGCAAATGTACAAATAGTGTTAAAAGTTTCTGATATTTATGGATTAATGCTACAAAAAAAATGATGCAAAGTAAAATTGTGGATATGATGGCGGGTCAAAAATTTAAATTGCTGTAGCATTTATGCAGCAAGCCTATAGTCACTAAAAGTAGTCATGCATTTAGCCTATATAACGCAAAGCTGATTCTAGGTAACCAAAATTTTGTCTTCAAAATATACGTTTCTTTTGTTTTCAAAAATTAGATTAAAGCTGTGACATCATTATGACGCATAAATTGATTTTGAGTTTAGTTCAAATATACGCATTTGTGACCAAGACTCCTGCCTGTCATATTTGTTCAGTTATCATACCCTTGGCCTATGCAGCTCTGCAAATTAAAATTTAGATCTTCAAGCTTTTGTAAGCATGCTTCAGCAAAATCTGAACTTGTGCTGTCATTGACAGGTAGGAATCCTACAAAGTGTTCATTGGTTTCAACTGGTCTACACTCAATGTCGCATATTAGCCAAATCATAGTCATTTGCTTTTGGTGACCAGCATCAGGTGCAGTCTAAAATGATAGAATAATATTTCAAATTTTGAACATAATTTACAACCTTTTTTTAGACTGTATTACAAATTAGATTAACTATTTCATTTTGAACTGTTTTGCACAAGTAATGGTCATGAGTTTCCCTTGTTTTACACGCCCTAAATGATTTTCTAGAAATGAATCGTACTTTTATTGCAATTTGACCAAAAAATTTGGATTATTTGGTTGAAACAAGTAATCCACAGTGCAAAATTTGTATTATTTAAAAAAAAAAAAATAGTTCATAATGCCACGAAATTCTGTGGTGCAAGAAATCGCATGATTGAAATGATTCTCTTTAAAACATTGTTCCGGTGCTGAGTCTCTTTTTGGACTAGTTTTTTTGTTTACTTGTCAATTGTCTTACGTTCCTTCTAGCTCAAACCAAGTACCGACAGCCTGAATATGCTTTATAATCAACTAGAACACTAGGCATGTTTTTCCGATTTGTATTGTGTTCTTGACTTGCTCATTTAATTGTGTTCTTGAATTTAGATTTGAAAACGATCGACAGCGAAAACAAAATTGAGTACTTTTATGGTTTGAAAAAGAATGAAAAATGAAAAAGGATGAATCAAAAAGGGTGGTTTGCCAGAGTGTGACAAGAAAAAAAAACATTTTATATAAAAAGTTTTATTATTGCGTAATTAAATTAGTTTAAATAGCAAACTCGGAGGTATTTATATATATCACTGATTTCACGAAAAATGGTTTCACAAATAGCGCGCGTTTCTGGTTTATATGTCACTTAAAAAACTTTTTGTTTTTGTTAAATGATCGGAAGAGATTTATTTGGGGCAATTGCATAGTTACGTCATGCTCAAAAGTGGGTTTCCTGAGAGCGGATTTATTGAAAAAACGTGATGTGGGTGGAAGGGTGAGTTGAGATAAAAGTGACGTCACGTTGGTTGCATTTTATAATAGACTACCACGTTGACCAAAAGAATATTGACTGCAGTTAATGACTGCAACAATCTTCATATGATAAATGATAATAATGTTTGAATTTTAATATTATGTGGATATGCAACAAAACATATAAATTTTACTATGAATAAATAATTCAAGAATAATTATAGTAAAAAAATATCGTTCTATTATGAAAATTGCTACATTTGCATTTATGCGTGACGTTAAATGGTTTGTGAGTAGTTCTTCATAATTATTAAAAATGTGTTTACATGTTTTTTTTAAATAAGAAACCAAACAAATGGGCTAATACTAAAAAGTTTCTAAATTTTTCTAAAATTTTAAAGTTACTAAAAGTTTCTCAAGAGTTTCTTCTTAAAGTTCAAATTATCAAAAGAAAGAAAAAAGAAACCGAATCGAATACCATTCGATTGCGGGCATTAAAAACTGTTCTCATTCATTGTATATAATAGTTCTAACTTCGTGTTATATTGATATGTAGGTGAAAAAATAGGAAATATTTATCAAGTGCTTAATAAAATGAGTTTCTTGACAACAAGTAACTCTGTAATAACTTTAAATTTAACTGTTGATATGTTTATAAGATTATATAAGTATGTAGGTTGTAAGGTTATATAAAAACAAGTAGAGTTATTCACATGATCTTTAAATATTAGTTTTAATCCAAAAGTTCTTAATAAAGTTTTGTGTTTTCTTAAACTACAAGGGGATAAAAAAATTTATTTGTTAGTAGAAGTTAATACGTACAACCAGGCGATTCTACGAATAAAATAAGGGGAGGGTGAATCCTCAAAAAGTACGAAAATTTAACCGCCTGAATTGTGTCAAATACCCAACTAGCCTTTTAAATTTGTGAAAAAACCAACTATAACTTGAAAACCACCTACTTCAGGGGGAGGGAGGAGGTAACACTCCACACATACCCTTAAAATCGCCTCTGCGATCTGTTAATTAATTTAACAACGATATTATTTTCAATGTTATTATTATTATTACTAATAATAATAACATTGAAAATAATATCGTTGTAAACATAAATTTACTATTTTGTGTCGCTCTATTGCAAAAAATTGGTCTAATTACTTTATTTACGTTATTGTTTTATATTTATATTTTTATAATTCGTTAAGATAGTTAGGATGTTAATGAATATTAGTATTAATAATGCTATTAACAACATTATTTTTACTTGACGCTTGTTTTTAATGGTTAATGGTTGTAAGGAAAATAAATTTCTACAAAGAGCTAAAAGAGGATAAAGTTACCAAACAATACACCATAAAAGCTTGTGGTTGAATCTAAAATCACTTTTAATGACATGATTAATGCAACTCTATCTGGATAGCTCAGTTGGTTAGAGCGTCAAACGAAAAGTTAAAACTTGGGCTGTTGTACGATACGAGTTCAAATCCTGTTACCGCCATCTCAGCGCTTGAGTAGTTTTACTGAAGAAATTGCAACTTGTTGTCACAAAAGGATTACCATATATTAGGGCGAAACCAGAAACTTTTGATAAAAAAAACCAGAGACTTTGTACTTCGTCAAAAAGCTACTGAACGTCAAGCAGCAACAAAAAATGCAATAGAAACTTTAGATATTTAAAAAACATTGTGTGGAATTAAAAATACAGTATGAAAAAATTGACCGCTACCTAGTGATCAGGACAGTTTAATTAAAACAATTGTAGGTGTTGCCATGAAAGGGCTGCTTCTGATAATAGGAAAAGAACTGAGACTTTGTACATTTCACCGATCATGCAATCATTCACCTTGTTCAGGGCATGTTTAAATCGTTTGATGAAGGCAAGTATAACCTTGGTCTTTTTATTGATTTAAGTAAAGCTTATACAGCCAATCATCCAATCCTTGTAACTCAAAAGTTTTGGTATAAAATATACTAACTTGTCCTGGTTCGAGAGTTATTTGACTAGGAATAGGAAGCAGTATCTAGCGTATGATAATAGAACTAATTATGAGACAATTAAATGTGGTGTTCCTCAAGGATCGATTATAGGACCACCACCAACAAAATTGTATTTAAAATTTTCTATTTTACATTTTAAATACAATTTTGTTTGCAATAGCAGCATTTTTTTTCCAATAAAGATATCAATTATTTAATATTTATAATATTTCAAACAGTAAACAAAGAACTAAACAAACTAACCCAATAATTTAAATCAAAAAAACTTGAGTATTACTAAAACAAAATACACTTCCATCGTCAACTTAAAAAATCAGATATTCCCTTAGAACTTCCGGACCTTTTTATTGAGAACAATCAAAAAATTTTTTAGGGATGATTCTAAACGAAAATGTAACCAGGAGGAAACATATAGGTGTAGTTGAAGATAAAATATCGAAAAACTTAGGTGTAATGTACAAAGCTAAGCAGTTATTTAATCAATCTTGTTTAAAAAACATTTACTTTTCTTTTATTCATTTCTACTTAAGTTATGCGAACATTGCTTGTTGCAGCACTAACGCAACGAAATAAAAAAATTGCTTAGCAAACAAAAACAGGCGATAAGGATAGTTTCTCTCACACACAAACACTATTTAATGAACTCAATATCCTAAATTTATATAAACTAAACCTCTATCATGTTCTTTTTTACGGCCTTGTCACAGAGCACCGCGGAAGTGCATTTAACCAGGAAGTTCACGCTTCCTTCCTTTCCGAGAGGCGAAAATATGTCCAAAGCTCGAACCTAGATCTCCTGCTTATAAAGCAAGCGCTTTAACCACTGCACCACGGTCGCACAAACTTGATAAAAATATATAACTATATTATATATTTTTATCAAGTTTGTATGACTTAAATAAGATAATATATATTATATATATATAATCTTATTTAATTCAATTTTTTGAAAAAAATAAATCACATATACCCTTCAAGATTTTCAAAATACAACTTTTAATCAGCGACTGAATTCTCTGTTGTAAGCCGAAAACTAAAAATGTGAAACATAATATTAAATAATGAACTGAATACTAATTATTCTCTAAACCAGTTTAAAACAAAACTTGAGCAATTACTTTCGTTAAATGAAAATGAATTAAATTTCTTCTAATATAGCTTCTTAATCAACACATGTACTTATATTTTATTATTTTAAATGATAAACTTTTTTTGAGAAATTTATTTTTATTTTTGCCTTGTTTATTAATCTTTTACTTTTATTTTTTTAGTTTTACAATTAAATAAACACTAATGAAAATAAAAAATTTGGTCTCTGTCACGTCACACAGGGTTGAGAGTGGGGGATGGATTTCTTTTAAATGCTACAAAATTTCATTGAGGGGATGGTCTCTAAAAAAGTTTAAAAAAGTGTCATGTATTATTTAAATAGTTGTAAAACCTGTGATAAATAACTAAACTCCAGGGCCGTCCCAAAAGAATTATAATAGGAGGGGGGATGTGACGTATCTGTTTTTATGCCGACTAAAGCCAAAAAAAAATTATTTGCCGACTAACTTATCTAAAAAACAAAGGTCCAAAGTTGCCCGACATTTGCCGACTGCCAACTATATCAATTGCCAACTATATCGATTTATAAACAATTTTATTATACCAATAAAATTGTTTATAAATCGCGGAAAATATAAATGTATGTCTTGGAGTAATAAACCAAAATACAGGTATTATCTTATATATTCTAGTGCTAATCGGCTTTTTTTATTTATTAATAAAAATTCAGCAAATTATTTTAGTAGGAAATGTGTAGTCACATATATAATAGAATCCGTGAGGTTCTAATAATATATATATATATAATATATATATATATATATATATATATATATATATATATATATATATATATATATATATATATATATATATATATAAAAATTATGTTAGTGTATTCTACAAACAGAGTACTTAACGTTTTTAAAGAACAGAGCAATAATAAATTAGTAAAAACACTTATCTAATATTCTTCAACTGTGTTTCACCATCAGTAGGTTCATCAGAAAGAATCAGGAAGTTTCTTCCTGATGAACCTTTATCAGAATTAATCATCAGGAGGTTCATCAGGAAGAATCAGGATCAATCATCAATAGGTTCATCAAGAAGAATCAGGAAGATTCTTCTTGATGAACCTACTGATGGTGAAACACAGTGTTGAAGAATATTAGATAAGTGTTTTTACTAATTTATTATTGCTCTGTTTTTTAAGAATATATATATATATATATATATATATATATATATATATATATATATATATATATATATATATATATATATATTGAGCACTCTATTTGTTGTATATTAAATAAATAAAGATTCAAATTTAAATGAATTGCTTCATATGTGGAAAAAATTATCTTATTTTCACCTATTTGCATTGCATAACCTTTTTATGTTTAATTTTTATTTTTAGTTTACCCACAACAAGCTAATATCATGGTTACTCCCTATGTTCCAACACATCCTTCAATTGCTGGTCAACTGCGATTACCTCCGCACGGTGGGAAAACGTAAGGCAAACTGTTATAACTGGAAACAGTCAAAAAGAAAGCGACTTAGGCAATCAGGAAAAGAATATATAAGGCAAGGTTATTCAACCAAAAAGTATTAAAAATAAAAAAGATTGTGGAAATTGTTGCAAGTTTAAGTGTTCTGTGAAAATTTCAGAAGACGAGAGAAAAATATTATTTGATGGACTGTGGGGAATGTCTCAGATTGAAAAGCAACACTTTTTTAGTAAAACTACTGAAAGATTAGATAAAAAAACAACTCAGATCAATAAAGTAAGCAAATCAAGGAGAAAATATACTTATTTTTACAATTTCTTTGTTGATAATGTTAAACATTGTGTATGTAAAGTGTTTTATTTGTCTACATCAGCAGCAGGAAAATATCATACTATCATGAAAATAAGCTTGAAACTGGTATTCCTGCCCCTAAAAAATGGGGGAAACATTGTAAAAAAAAGTTCTTGAAATGACTAAACAGAGTATAGAAAACCATATTAACTTGTTTCCACGAGTTGAGTCACATTATTGTCGAAGCATTTCCTGCAAACAATACTTTGATGGTTCATTAAATTTGAAGAAACTTTATGATTTATATTTAAAATATTGCACTCAATATAAAATTTTACCAGCAAAGGAATATATGTACCGCAATACTTTTAACACCAAATTTAATATTGAATTTCAAAAGCCAAAAAAAGATCTGTGTGATACATGCTACCAATTTTGCATTCTTGAAAATACAAATGAAGAGCAAAAAAAAAAAGTATAACAAGCATATTGCATCAAAAAATAAAACAAAGATCGAGAGAGATAAGGATCGAAAGTTGAACTCCCCTACCACAACCATAGTTTGTATTGGTCTACAAAATGTCTTGAGCTTGCCAAAAAGTAACGTGGGAAACTTCTTTTATAAAGAAAGCTCAGTTGTTATAATTTAACAGGTTACTCTTCGCTAAACAAAAAAGCATGTTGTGTATTATGGCATGAAGGTATGTCTGGTCGTTCTGGTAGCGATATTGCTAGTGCTGTGATATGTATGCTAAATCAAATTTACAAGGATCTTCCTAATATTGACAAGTTTTTACTTTTATTTGATTCTTGTGTTTCACAAAATAGAAACATGTCAGCTGCATTGCGTGAGTTTCTGTTTGATCATCCAAATATTGAAATCATTGAACAAAAGTATTGTGAGCCAGGGCATAGCTCCATTCAGGAATGTGATAATATACATAGTCAGATTGAGAAATCATTACATTTAGCAGAAATATTCAGCCCTCCCGAGTTGGTAAAAACAATGTTAAATGTTAACCAACGTAAACCATTTTTTGTATACCAAATGCAAAAAAAGAACCAAAAATTTCTCAAAAATTGCTTGTCTTATGAACTACAAAAAGGTTCCATACTTTAATGTCAAAACACTTGTATATAGGTCTAATACTCCTGGTCATGTGTATTTCAAGAATCGTTTTACAGATATTTAAAAGAGGCACGGCTGTCTAAGCCAAAAACACTAGAGGATCAGGAAGTAATCTTGAAGAATCATCAATTCCATTGGCATCTTGTTTTCCACATAATATTGAAATTTCTAGTGAGAAAGTAAAAGACATTGTTTCTATGTACCCATACATGCCAGCTGTAGATGTTTGTTTCTATAAAACCTTATTTCAGTAGTTTTTTTTCAACTCTTCAATCCGGAAACAAATTTTATTTTAATTGTTTTATTTATATACTTTAGTTATGTTATGCAACATTCAGTTTTATAAGATGTATAAGTTGTATAAGGTTCATTCAAACTGTTATTAACATGTTATTTGTATTAAAAATTTTGTTTGTTTATTTTCAATAAATCTTTTTATATAGAAATGATTTTCTTTAAATAATATAGCTCTTATTAAAAGCTGCCCATCCTTCCAGAAGCAATATCAGTTGAATTCTGTCTAAGTAGCAATAAGAAAGCTAATTATATCATCCCATCCATTTAAGTTTTCCAACGAAGTGCATTAGGTTTCTATATTTGCGTTTAAATCCCTAAGTTAAAAGTAATTTGTTGTAATTCATTTGCTTTTTGCAAAACGTTTAAATTGTTTTTACTAAAATATGGAGATAGCACAAAATAATATTAACGCAAAATGTATCTATCGAATTTATCTCCAAACAGGGTCGGGCCATAATAGCAGTGTGAGCTACTTACTTTTTTTTTCAAAACAAATAATTATTTTTAGTATATAGCCAAGTATTAAAAAAAGTTTTCATTAATGAAAAATATATTGCCAATTCTACTGCATTACAGTTTAAAACTTCAACTGGATTTATCTCAGTTTAAACAAATGCAGAGTTAGAACAAAATAATTCTAACCTGACGAACTAGATCCAATTTTGCCGACTCCAGTGTACAATTTCCCGACTAATACAATTCGTTGGGGGCTAGACACCCCCCTCGGGACGGCCCTGCTAAACTCTGATTGAATCAAATCAAAAATGCAAGCATGAAAAGTGTACTTTATGAAAAACAGTGATGTTTAACAATTTTTATTACTAATCTATTGTATTATATTATATTAAATTATTATTGTATATTACTAATGCATATTGTATGATGCTTAAATTTTTACTAAAAAAGGGGTTTCGTAAGGTAGCCTTTTGGCACAGTTTTGACGCTTCGCCGTTTTATATTTTATAAGTCACTTATCTGTGTAGTTATTTATTCCTTAATAATAAATTAGTCTGAAATTTGTAAAGATGTCTGGCAGAACAAGAAAAAGAGCTAAAGAAGAAGGTAAAAAAAAAGGTTTTTTAAAATTCTTTTTAATGACAACTAGGTATGTATATAACCGAAACTTTTTCTTATCTGATGATAAATATCTTTATCTGATGTTAAGAGAAACCTGGAAAATAAAATAAAGTGTTCTTAATCTAATTAACTAAAATAATTTATTATTTTTTTAAATGTTTTCATTTAAATTATTTGATTTAAACACATTTTATTAGTATGGAAAGTTATTAATAAAAGGCAAGTCTAAAGTTTAACCATTGTATAAGTCTAAAGACATACAATGGTTTTTGACATAAAACAAAAAACCTTAGAATAAAAATCTAAATATCACTGATGTCAGCAGCAGTGTACTTTTGATCTATGTAATGGTACTCAAAACATTGTGTAAAACAATATAAAAGATTTTATATAATGCTCTTTTTTTATGATCTTATAAAAATAAATCAGACAATTTTTGAAAGTATATTTTGGCAAAATATTAAAAATGGTAAGTTTTTCTTATCTAATCGTTTTGGTATTATCTTTATTGTATTAAAGCAAGTAATTATTGCTTTATCTAATGTATCTAGGTAAGTTTTTGAGATTATAAGATCATGCTAACTGCAGTTTTAAAGTCGGCTCGAGGCCAGCACTCCTTCATTTTCAGTAGTTTCTGGGGTTGATCTTTTCTTTGTCAAGTTCGCTTTACTCTTGATTTAACTTTCTACCCTAAAAAAATTATTCACTTTTATATGGAGTACTATTGAATATATATTGTGGTTTTAAATGAAGTTGTAGATTTGCTCTTTTTGTCAAGCTTGAGCCACTATACCATTATTGCAATGTTGCATCTCTTTCTTTTTTCTACAAAAACTAACAAGGTTGTTGCTTAAATGAGCCATCATCTTTTGTTAACATAAAAAAACGTTTTTGTTTGACTTCTCATTCAACAAAGTGGCATTCTTTTACTATATCTGTCCTTTTATGCTTTAATAATTTTTATACATCTAGTTCCTTTCTTGCACATCAATATTATGAACTGGGTGTGAGTTAGTTGAAAAAAGAGCATAATCTAACAGTATGATCTGGTTATCAAAGTTATTAAGTTATGTATTTTCATCTTGCAAAAAAAAAAAAAAAAATATTAAGTATCATGAAGATATTTAATAAACAAATAAACAACAGTAAATACTAGATCTATTGTTGGTATTTAAATTTTTTATTTAATCAACTTTATGATATTTGCTTAAATCTATTTTTCTCCATAAGATGTTTCCTAATAAGTATTAAAAAACCTCAACGTTTTTTTGATGGGTAATAGTAAGGTTTTCTGAACTCTGTGGTAACTTTTCTAGAGGTTGATTCAATTTATAAGATAATCATAGTGCTAACAGTGCTATGTTTTTCATAGATAGTGAATTTATGTTAAGTGCTTTTGGTCTGCATTGTTAAGGCCACATAAAAAGTCTTTTGTTATCACTTGAGTTTAATAAGCAGAAATGTGGGATCTGCATAGCTTATTGGTGCCGAGTACTATATATGTAGTCAAAGTTTTGATAGAGTTAAGTTTTCAAGTTATGTTATAGTTTTTACTTTTTGATTATAATAATTTAAATGATGACTATAATACCATAGTACTATAATAAAATGATGACTATAATAAAAAAAAAGTATTAAATGTGAAAAATGTTTTTTTTAACAAATATTATAATTTGTATTCTTGCCACTCCAAAATTGACCAATTTGCTTTAGTTCAAAAAATTTGAATTTAAGTATGGCATTAAACTTGAATCCTCTAGGGCTTTTGCTTAGCACTGGCTTATTCATTTACCTTTCTTTTTTGCTTTTTATGTTTCTAATTTTGCTTTTTATGTTTCTAATCTTTTATTCCCTCTCGACGATTCCAGGTCAAGCCTCACTCTCCTCCATGGTTTTCCTCACACTGTGCTGCTGCGATTGCCAATCGAAACCGTTACTTCCATATTTATCAGCAAAACAATTCTCCAGAAAACAGACGTCTGTTTATTACTGCTAGAAACAACTGTAAAAAGGTTTTGTCTAACGCCAAAACCCGCTATTCTCAGGTCATGAAATCTCGTATCTCATCTCAAAATTTAGGCTCTCGTGACTTCTGGAGAATCTTTAATAATATCAATAATAAGGGCAAATCTATAATTCCACCTCTCTTGTATGGTTCAGACTTTGTCACCTCACCTAAAGACAAAGCCGAACTGTTTGCTAAAAACTTTTCATCAATATCATCTCTTGATTCCACTAATTGCGTTCTACCTGATATTGCCAACAAACAGGTTGATTCATTGCTTGACATTCATATCACTTCAGCATCTGTATCTAAAGTGATTTCCTGTCTAGACTCTTCTACAGCTTGTGGCCCAGACAACATACCTGTTATTGTCTTGCAGAAGTGTTCTCCAGAGCTGTCGTCTATACTCTCAAAACTATTCAACAAGTGCTTATCAGAGTCTTGTTTTCCAGCCTGCTGGAAAGCCGCATCTGTTATCCCTATCTTCAAAAATTCTGGGGAGCGATCTGATTCGTCTAACTACCGTCCCATAAGTCTTCTTCCTATCATAAGCAAGGTTTTTGAATCTTTAATTAACAAACACTTAATTTCTCATCTTGAATCTAATAACTTACTTTCTGACCATCAATATGGATTTCGATCTTCTCGTTCTACAGCTGATTTGCTAACAGTAATAACTGACAGGTTTTATCGTGCATTAGATGAAGGTGGAGAGGTTAAGGCCATCGCTCTTGACATTTCAAAAGCGTTTGATAAAGTTTGGCATGCTGGTCTTCTCCATAAGCTTTCTTCTTATGGTGTATCCGGCAACATCTTTAAGATTATTGAATCTTTCCTTTCCAATCGTAGCATAAAAGTTGTCCTCGATGGACAACACTCTTCTTCTTATTCTGTAACTTCAGGGGTTCCTCAAGGTTCTATCCTTGGCCCTATACTCTTTTTAATTTACATTAACGATCTTCCAGATATTCTCACATCTAAGGTGGCATTGTTTGCTGATGATACTACCATTTATTCTTGTCGTGATAAGAAACCAACACCCTCTGATTGCCTGGAGGGGGCATTTGAGCTTGAAAAGGATCTCACTTCTGCTACAGCATGGGGCTCACAGTGGCTGGTGAACTTTAATTCAGATAAAACTCAATTTTTTTCAGCCAATCGTTATCGCAATAATTTAGATCTTCCTATATTTATGAACGGTGATGTACTCGATGAGTCACCTACTCTTCATCTTCTAGGATTAACTCTTACTTCCAATCTTTCTTGGAAACCATATATCAAATCGGTTGCAAAATTAGCATCTGCTAAGGTTGCATCTCTTTATCGAGCTCGCCACTTTCTTACTCTGGATTCTATTCTCTACCTCTATAAATCTCAAATCCGGCCTTGTATGGAATACTGTTGCCATATCTGGGGCGAATCTTCTAATGATGCCCTTTCTCTTTTAGACAAGGTGGAAAAACGCATTGTAAACATAGTTGGACCTGCTCTTGCAGCCAACCTTCAACCATTATCACATCGTCGTAATGTTGCTTCTCTTTCTCTTTTCTACAAATACTATAATGGGCACTGCTCGAAAGAGCTAACGTCTCTTGTGCCATCTACTAAAATTCATTCTCGTGTTACTCGTCATTCAATTAAGTGTCATCCTTTTTCTGTGACTGTTCCTAAGTGCTCCAAAAACGCTTATTCGTCTAGTTTTTTTCCTCGAACATCAGCTCTTTGGAATTCGCTTCCTTCATCTTGCTTTCCTGATTCATATAATTTGCAATCTTTTAAATCGTCCGTCAATTGTTATCTTGCTCTACAATCTTCATCTTTTCTCTTACAGTAACTTCCAACTTTAATTAGTGGCTGCTTGCAGCCTTGTTGGAAGCGCAGATGTTTAAAAAAAAAAAAAAAAAAAAAAAAAATTATTAGAATAATGTTTATAATGAAATTAACTTAGTTAGTTTTGTAAACTTAAGTATTAGCAATATAAACTATAAGACATAATGTTAGGTTTTTTTTTAAAACTCTAACATTATATGTTAACATTTTTCTTTCCCTTTTGATTTGTCTGGTATTTGAATTTAACATATTGTTATAATTTAAGTAATAATGCAATATAATATTAATGACATCACTTCCCGTCTTCTGAATATTACAGTTATTAGTAACGCTATTTATATATAATCTATTATACATACGGTTATTAGTTACGCTATTTATATACGATAGATGTTTGTAGTTCTTGTATAGCCTTTTTCTTATATTTGATAAAAGCCAAAATATACATGAAAGACTTTTTAATTATGGTTTACAACAATACTATTATTATGGTTTTACTATTTTATTATGGTTTACAACAATTTTATCAAATATAAGAAAAAGGCTATACAAGAACTACAAACATCTATCGTATATAAATAGCGTAACTAATAACCGTATGTATAATAGATTATATATAAATAGCGTTACTAATAACTGTAATATTCAGAAGACAGGAAGTGACGTCATTAATATTATATTGCATTATTACTTAAATTATAACAGTCTTCTTCACATTAGGAAAGTTTTAGGGCAAAGAGTATAGAATTAACCTCTGATATTATACTAGGAAAGAAGGTAGTCGTTGAGATAATACATCGAGATTTTACGATAATTCAGGATGTTACATCATACGACGATGCAATCAAAATTCTTGATAACAAGTATCAAAAACGATCGACAGCGATCATGATGCGCCATAAACTTCGCTCTTTTAAACAAAAGGAAGGGGAATCGATTGAAAGCTTTATGAGTAACTTAAAACAATTTTCCAGAAAATGTCCAACAGAACCTCTAACAGCAGATCAACATAGTAACCTACTAATATGTGATGCTTTTATAGCTGGTATCCGCTCATCTTCTATTCATCAACGACTGCTTGAAGCTACGGATGACAATCTAGAGTCACTTTATAACACAGCTCTTACGATGGAATTGGCCACCAAAGATGCCCTTATTTTGACAACAACCATAATAGCTACTACCACGCTACCAACTTTTGCAGCAAGTCATAATCTTACCAAATCTCCCTGTTTTTGGTGCGGTAATGATCCACACTCAAAAATCAAATGCCCTGCACGAAACTCTACATGTACACATTGTTATAGAAAGGGCCACTGGGCAACTGTCTGTCTTTCTAAGAAAGAAAACAAAACTTATACCAAAGCAGCAGTTGTTAAAGAATATAACGAAAAGGATGATAACACAATAATATCTACGGTCATAGCAGCAATTGACTCACCTGATAGACTAATTAACGTCACCATAAACGAAAATCTAACATATGCACTGTTAGATACTGGGTCCGACAAAACTTTTATTATATCAAAACTTCTTCGACAATGGAAATTTTCATACGATACTCAATCTACCTCAAAGGTATCACTGGCAGACAACTCAACATTAAAAGTTAAAGGTATCTTCCATGTTTCATTATTATTGGCTAGAGAAAAACTAAAAGTACAATTTCTTGTTGTGGACGACTTGGTAGCACCAGTAATTATAGGAATGGACGTGTTAACATGTCATTCCTCAATTACCATTAATTTTAAAGGAAACAAAGAGCCTCTAAAATTCTGTTTAGCAACAAAAAGTATGAAATGTTCAACATACGCCTTAATTCCTGGAATCGATATTAACAAAATAAAACCAGTAGCTACAACCTAACGACGTATTCCCAAAAATATCTATTGACTTTTTCTTATATTTGATAAAAGCCAAAATATACATGAAAGACTTTTTAATTATGGTTTACAACAATACTATTATTATGGTTTTACTATTTTATTATGGTTTACAACACATATGTTGTCTGCTTTTTTATTTTTTTTACATTTATGTTTTGTTACTTATCATTTGTTTTTTAATTTGATTTTTTTATAAAACAACTTTGACTATATATTTTAACTGATGATGGCTATGATATAGTCCAAACATGCATTTATGAAATAAATGATTTTAACAAAAATTAAAAAAATTTATCTCATTTATTAGAATATATACTTATTTTATGCTGTAGAGAAACTTTAAATATATATATATAAA
Source organism: Hydra vulgaris (assembly GCF_038396675.1). Lineage (NCBI taxonomy): Eukaryota > Metazoa > Cnidaria > Hydrozoa > Anthoathecata > Hydridae > Hydra > Hydra vulgaris. The sequence goes on along the minus strand of NC_088934.1, from coordinate 41,754,854 downwards.
TATATATATATATATATATATATATATATATATATATATATATATATATATATATATATATATAAATATATATATATATATATATATATATATATATATAAATATATATATATATATATATATATATATATATATATATATATATATATATATATAATGTGTATATATAGATCTATAGTTTGTTGTCTTTGGGAAGAGCGGAAGGAAAAAAGTGATTCTTACGCTAACACATACGTCACTTTTAATTACTTTTGACTTTCGTCCAACAATTTCGTGTTGGACGAAAGTCAAAACCATTAACTTAATTACAAATTAATTGTTACATAAAAAAACCACAAAAACGCAAACTTAATTGACCAGAATATTTTTAAAAAAAACTGAATGTTTTTAACAATATAAACAATGTTTTTATTTTTATTTTTTTTAATAAAATGTTTTTATTTTTATTTTTTGTACTGTAAATCATGCGCGGAGTGTTGCTACATCGACTATCTTATAGCCTGACTCGCAAGGGAGTGCTGCTACATCGACTGACAAATAGCCTGACTCGCATGGGAGTGCTGCTACATCGACTGAGGGTTTGGTTGGGGCAGGCAGTCTATCATTAAAAAAAAAAAAATTCCGGTCTTGCATTTTAATTTTTACTTTTTTTCAACAAAATATGGAAAAATCTTTCGGACAACATCTAAGTGTTCTATATATATATATATATATATATAATGTGTATATATATATAATGTATATATATATATATATATATATATATATATATATATATATATATATATATATATATATATATATATATATATATATATATATATATATATAATGTATATATATATATATATATATATATATATATATATATATATATATATATATATATATATATATATAATGTATATATATATATATATATATATATATATATATAAAATGTATATATATATATATATATATAATGTATATATATATATATAATGTATATATATATATATATATATATATATATATGTGTGTGTATGTATATTCCATGAAAAAGATTACATGATTTAAAGTTGTATGGTTTTATATTTTCAAAATTTTAATAATAAGCTAATTCATCGGTATCGGCCTTTTTCCATCCATTGGCAATGGTATCAGCATCTGCAAGAAAAGTGCTATTGGTACACCACTAATATATATATATATATATATATATATATATATATATATATATATATATATATATATATATATATATATATATATATATATATATGTATATATATATATATATATATATATATGTATATATATATATATGTATATATTTATATATATATATATATATATATATATATATATATATATATATATATATATATATATATATATATATACACACATTTATATACAACCCTCGGAATTGGGGTCGGCATTCAGCAATGGCGACCTAACTGCCGACCTGAACGTGTTTGAGGTCGGCAAAAAATTGCCGAACTCGTTTCTGTGTGTTATGGTAAGACCTTTGTATCAAATAATTTTTGCCGACCTAATGCCGACCTCTAAAAGATTGAGGTCGGCAAATTATTGCCAACCTCAACTTTCCTAATTCCGAGAGTTGTATATATATATATATATATATATATATATATATATATATATATATATATATATATATATATATATATATATATACATATGTATATATATATATATATATATATATATATATATATATATATATATATATATATATATATATATAGTAAACTCTCGGTTATTGGAACTGGCACTTATTCGAATTTCTCGCTTATTCAAAGAAATTTTAATTCCCCACAAATTTTCCTTAACAAACCCATGCAAATACCCATCAGTTATTCGAACACGCAGTCATTCTAAATTTCGGTTTTTCGAAACAATTTTTTACTCCTCTCGGCAAAAACCCTGTCAGTTATTCAAAGTTTTTCTTTGTTTGAAGATACCATTCCATTGCATTTCAAAACGTAACGTTACTAAACATTATCAAAATATTATAAACTAAATAATGTTATTAAAATATAATTAAAAAATTGAAGACATTGTAAAGTAGTGCGGTAGAAGTTTCAACATGGGATCTAAACAAAAGAAAACAGTTCTGACAATCAAAGAAAAATATCTTGCTTTTAAAGATTTAGAAAAAGGACTAACTAAAAAAAATGTTGCAAAAAAGTTCAGTGTTCCTCAAAACACTTACTGGATTACGCATAAAAAAACATAATTAGCAAGTATGAGTCAGGTTAATTTGGAGCAAAGAAACAAACGTTAAGTTTGGGAAAACGTGATTCCGTTGATAAAGCTGCATATAAATGTTTTATGAGCGCACGTAAACGAAATGTACCGATTGGTGGACACATCATTAGAGAAAAAGGTTTAGGTTTTGCAAAAGAGCTCAACATTGCGGATTTTAAGGCTTCAGAAGGGTGACTTGATCGGTGGAAAAATAGACATAATGTTGTTTTTCGAACTATTTCTGGCAAGGAAAGGTCATGTACAGCGGAAAAGACTTCAAGTTGGGAGCAAACCCATTTTCCCACTATCCTCTCAAGGTATAAATTGAGAGATATTTACAACGCTGACCAGTTTGGTTTATTATATCAACAGTCACCGACAAAAACTAAAACTTTCTTCCTGCACATAGTTCATCTAAAAGTTGAACTATGTGCAGGAAGAAAATTAAGCAAAGTTAGTTTAACAGGCTTAGCAGCAGGAAATAGGGTTGGTGAAAAGCTGCCTATGTTTATAATCGGAAAAGCAGAAAAACCACGATGTTTCAAAGGTGTCAAAAGCCTACCTTGTCAGTACAAGTCCCAAAATAATTCCTGGATGGACTCTAAAATCTTTACCGATATGTAAGGAGACTTGACGCAAAGTTTAATGCTGAGGGTAGAAAAGTTGCACTAATCATAGATAACTACCCAGCTCATCCTGGTACTATATTAGGCGACCGATTTTTATATATATATAGACCACCAAAATTGGACAGAAAAAGACCGGGTAAAAGTACTATGGACCGACAAGTCCAAATTTGAACTGTTAGGGCAAAGACGTAGAATATACATCAGAAGAACAACAAAAGAAAAAAATGATCCCAGAGTGTTTAGTGCCAACAATCAAGCATGGTGGTGGGTCAGTTGGTGTAGGTGACTTAATTAAAATTGAGGGTATTATGAAAAAAGAATAATATAAAACAATTCTAGAAAACAATGCTAAACCTTCTGCCTTACGAACTCTTGGTCGTAGTTTTGTTTTTATCCAGGACAATGACCCTAAACACACCTCAAAATTATGTAAGAACTATATAAAGGAACAAGAGGATAATGGTGTTCTCAAAAACATGACCTGGTCGGCCCAATTACCAGATTTGAACCCAATAGAGTTACTGTGGGAAGAATTGGATAGAAAGGTCAGACATAAAATGCCCAACATCCAAAGAGCACCTGTGGCAGATATTAGAAGAATCCTGGTTATCAATCACACTCAAAATAATAAATAAATTAATAAATAGGATGCCACGGATTGCAAAAAAAGTGATAAAAACTCATGGGTTATTTTTTGACGAAAAGACAGTTTAATAATAATAGTGTTGTTAGTATTTTTTTTATTTCATTTTTTCTTAATTAGTAACTATATGTATCTTTTATAAAATAAATATGTTATTTGAATTTTTTTGAAATAATTATGGGAGTTTTAAATAAAAAATTAAACAAAATCCAAGTGTCTGGAAACTTTTGGCCTGAAGTGTAGATATTTTATAAAAAAAAATTGCTTGTGAGTATTTTAAGTGAAATATTATACTTCTACGACTCATATTTAATATATTTTCAATGAGAAATGGCATTTATCAATTATTTCTAGCTAAAGTATAGCATTTTGAAAATTGTTGTTTATTTTCAAACTGTAGCGATATTATTACGCAAAAAAAATAAAATGATCAAAATATATATATTTAATTTATTCAGGTAGCCTAAAATATGATAAAAATATTTTTGTTATATATGTTTTTAAAGAAAATCATAATAGTATGCATATTGCTTTAAGTCCCAGCTTTTAATTGCTAAAACAAATAAAAATAAAAAATCACGCTCAGAAATGGAAATCCCCTTATATTATTAGTTATATTTATATTATGAAATATAATTTTTCATATTAAAATTTATTTCCTTTGGCTCTGTTGGTTTCTACTCCTCATTCAAGTTTAAACATTTTAAGAAAAATTTTTACTTTTTTTTAGATTGATTGTTTAAAAGCAATCTCTGTTTGATATGGAAAAAAAATCATACTTATGAGCAATCTCTGTTTGATATGAGAAAAAGAAACCATACTTAAGAGCAATCTCTGTTTAATATAGAAAAAACAAACCATACTTAAGAGCAATCTCTGTTTGATATGGAAAAAAAATTACTTAAGAGAAATCTCTTTTTTATATGGAAAAAAATGTCATTAACAAAATAGCGATTAAGATACTAAACAGGTTTTTAATAAAAAATTGAATCAAGGAAATCTAATGGACACCATAACAAATCAAGACTTTGAACAAACACTTGGGTGGTGACTCTTTTTCATTATTCTGTAAAAGCAATAGGATATTGTACTAAGGTTATTCAAAACTTTAATATAACACTGATTAGTATAAACAAATAACAAAGTATCGATCACAAATAAAAAATTGAGTGATGATGTGTAATTATTTAAATAAATTCTTATGAAAAATTTTTTTAAATTTTTATAAATTTTATTGAAATATTGTTATATTAACCACCTGCATACAAAAATTACCTTAATCTTTAAAAAAAATTCACTGAACATTTAACTAATTATTTAACTGACCCAATGTTATATTTTTAAATTAACAACCCTGACGGTGTTGCTAATTTAAAAATATAACGATTCTAGTTAAGCTAATGTAGCTGTTTTTCTCATCATTTGGTTCATCTTTTCCACTAAAACAACTTTCTAAATTAATAATATCTTTTTATGATTGCAAGCCATTGTTTGTTCCAAATCATCCATATCACTCCAGTTTATTTGCTACAGTTATTTCTCTTTTTAAATTTTTTGACACCTTGATCTTTTTCCAGATCTCTCTTCAATACTCTTTAAACTTTTAAAAATCATTTCACTCTCTAAACTGTTAAAAAAATATTATAAAACAGCACGATAATGTAACCAGGACAATGTAAATAACAGATAAAAATAACCTGCTAGAGAATGAAAAAATTAAAATTTTTTTTAGCATTTTTTAACTAATTTTTTATCAGATAAAAAGTCGGCTCTAGTGAGCCCATATTTAAAAATGTTAATGCAAATTGTTTACATTATTTTTTTACATATTTTTGTACAAAGTAATGAACGAAGATGTGTTCATTAAAAGTGTATGTCTAGAAGTTAATAAAGGAATTAAGACTAATATTTGACCAACACCCTCACCACCACTCTTGGTGGTTTATTTTTAATAAAATTAAAATATTTTTTTTTTCAAAAACCGTTTGTTTTAAATGATATATGTAGAAGGTCAGTCAAACTACTATAAAAATTTTAACCTTATTATCTAAATGTACTACTGCACAATAAGGTTGGCATGACTAATATTTGTTTGTACTGTTGATATCTTTCATATGTAGATACCTAAATAACCAAACAAAAATTTCCAGTCAATGCATGCCCCTGTTTGGTTATTTTAGTATAATGTCATCAGTAATAATTTAACATTGCATATAAATATTCTAGATGTTTTATAATTTTTTAAATAAAATATTATAGATGCTTCAACAAATTCAAAGCGTATCAAGGAAGAAGAGATTACTACACTTTCAAAAGACATCAAACAAGAACTTGATACTAAACTTTTAAAACAAATTAAAAAAGAAGATGACAATAAAGATAGTTATTGGGAATGGGAGGATGATGGACATAAGTGGACAAAGTTTGATGATTCTTTAAATAATGATATAGCAGATGCATTTAAAAGTAATAAAAAACTTTAATCTTTATGAAGCTGAAAAAATTTGTTTTGATTTTTTCTACAAGTTTAATTATTTTATTTGAAGATGGCGTTCAAAAAACAAAGTTGTTAATTACTGACAAGAAATTTGAAATAATATTTGATCGTATGGTGCAAAGAAATTTAACAACATGCTGGGAGAGAAGAATACGTGCTAATAAAGATGGAGAAGATGGAGGATTATCAGGTATACTATTAAAAAAGAATGAGTAAAAAGTGTTATTAAATAATTCCATATAAATAATAATTATGAAAATATCATTAATAAATTATTATTGTTATTATAAAAAATATTAGTAAAAAAAGTCTAAAAACAGAAAACCAATTTTCAAAGTTTTTCTATTTTTTATAAAACTGAAAAAATGTGATTCATAATGTTAGATATAGGTAGATTAGGTAGATAATAGATATGATAAATAAGGTGATAATATATATATAAATTATATGTAGATTAGGTAGTCAATATATTAGGTATATTAGGATAATGGATATAAAATAAACTAAGTAAATAATATATGTAAGATATGCATAGTTAATATAGATAAAGAATGAAAAATTTAGTAGTGTATATTTTTACTAATATATATATATATATATATATATATATATATATATATATATATATATATATATATATATATATATATATATATATATATATATTATATATATATATATATATATATATATATATATATATATATATATATATATATATATATATATATATATATATATATATATATATTATATATATATATATATATATATATATATATATATATATGTATATATATATATATATATATATATATATCTTTTTGCAGGTAAATACTGTTATGTTAATGCCAGTGGAGAATGTACACTATACAATGATTGTATCCAAAGGTTAATATTTGCTGCCCAATGTTACAATATGGAGCAAGTTATTTTTGTTTATAAAAATCAAAAGTTTACAATAAATTTAAAAAAGATGGAACAAGTTAACAACAAAACAAAAGAATTTTTAAAAATATTTGTTAACCAACAAAGTGTTCCTTTGTCAGATGTTTGTAAAAAATCTGACATTAAAGAAAACTTATCTGAAGATAAATCACAGTCAAAAGTGAAAAAATCTCAAGCTATTTCAAATGAATTGAAATCTGTATCATTTAAAGGAAAATGTCCTGTTGATAGTGTGTGTCCTCTCGTGGAAACTTATCATGTATATTTTGAAGGGGAAAACATATACGATGCAATGCTTAACCAGACCAATCTTAAAAATAACAACAATAAATTCTTTTTGCTCCAGATACTTAAATCTAACACAGGAAATTCGTTTGCTGTATGGTTTCGTTGGGGTCGTGTTGGACTGTCAGGACAAAAAAATTTAATTAAGTGTGGAACTGATTTAGAGGAGGCAAAACAGTTGTTTTGTAAAAAGTTAGTTTTATTTGTTTTAGAAGTGTTTTTTACCAAATTTACTAAAGTGATTTTTGTATATTTTGATTTTTTCCATTTTCTTTGTTCTACTTACATTTTTTTTTCAATCAGATTCTTGGATAAAACTAAAAATGAATTTGCGGATCGGGAGACTTTTGTTAAAGTACCTGGAAAGTATGATCTTCTGAAAATGGATTACACTGCTAATGTTAAAGTATGTTTTTTAATTTTTTGATGTTTTAAAATATGATTTTTTTATCATATTGTTAATGAAAATTTTATGAGGTCATAATTTGACCACACACGATTGAATGTACTCCAATATAGTTTTGTTATGGTTAGTTAGTGTATCATTTGTAGTTAGTGTCTGGATAACATTATAAAACCTTGTCATAGTGTCATATCATAGTGTCTTGATGTACTAGTTAAAGTAAAATTTTTTATCATAGTTCTTTTCAGTGGTGTGAAAATAACTGAAAAGTGTATTAAAAAATCAGTTTTAATTAGCTTGAAAAATAAACATGGTACAGAGAACAAAATTGTGAAAAAAATGCAAGTGTTCTTAATAATAATAACTTTGATAATCATGCAAATAATGCAATATATGTATATGTATATATATTGCTATAGCCTGTACTATAGCTTAAGTTGTATATGTATATGTATATATATATGCTATAGCCTGTACTATAGCTTAAGTTGATAATACCTGGTTTGACATTTTAATAACAACTATCAGAGCTTATGGTATGCATTGAACCATAGTCATAAGAAATAATTAGTCTGGCCATTTGCAGTATTCCTTTGATCACCTCTTTGTTAGCAATTTTTTAGTGTCCAGTCCGCCACAGAGTGCACAAAATTTATTAAATTGCAATTCTTTAAATGTCTGGTACTAATTGTTCTATTTATGGATGCAGTACTTCTAGGAGGCATAAGGGAGTTTCAATACTTAAAATTCCTGCATCTAACAATAGTTTTAATACTTCTTGGAGGAAAAATCTAATAGCCATTATCCTAAAAGATAGTATTCAAAATATAAATTTGAAGGCTCAAATAGAATGTATGAGTCTGTTTATTTGTGAAAAGCATTATCTTCCATTATCTTACTTCATAACGATAACAGAAAGTCACTAAATTGTATTAGTAAGTTTAAGATTTGTGACTGGACAGTGAGTGTGAGTCCTGTTGTGGCAGAATTTAAACTTTATGACACAATCCACTTATGTCCTCGATATGAAATATATGTTGATAATAGTCTTGCTTTTACCATTCGTGTATATTCTTAGCTCATTCCAGATGATCATTTAATATATAGATATTTGTGTATATTCTAATATAAAAGGTCAATGCGACATATTTCACATTCAAATCTTATTTCTGTTGTTACTTCATTTAGCCTGCGTTCTGTAATAACTGATATATTCACATTAAAGTCAAACCTGTATATTAAACATTATATTTCAAAAAAGTTTGATTTATTTTCATCTAGGAATGAGTTTCCCTTAAATCAGACAGAGTATTTTCGATCTCAGTCATGTATTTATGCTGATTGATTTAGTGTTATATTGTTCTCAATAAAAAAGCATTAGAAAAAAAAGAAATCATAAGTTTGAAAAAAAATGTTGCCAATGCTTGTATCCCTGCTAAGTTAAATGCACCAATTAAATTGTGTTCGTCTGGAAATAAAGAATTAAAAAAGGAATTAGCTTTGATGAAGCAGGAGATTGAAAATTCATCACTAGCTATAAGTAAAAGTATTGAAAGTGATTTAAATCAAATAATGGCAGGAGCTGATAAAAGCAAGATTTCTCCATTTATGAGCCTGTTTTGTGAAGAGCAGCAAAAGTATTTAAAAAGCAAAAGCAAGGGATTCGCTATCATCCAGCAATAATACGTTACTGTTTGGGATTAGCTGCAAAATCACCAGCTGCTTATGAAGCAGTCAGATTAAGTAAGAAAAATAATTCTGCTTTCTTAGTTTTACCAAGTTGTAGGCGAATATTGACTATAAAAATTATGTGAAGCCAAAGTTATGATTTAATAAAAATATAATCAAAGAATTAAAGAAACATTTTTCAGCTCAAGAAAAGTTTATTGTCCTAGTTCTTGATGAAATAAAAATTCAAGAAAATCTTGTTTGGGACAAACATTATGGAGAATTAATTGGTTATGCTGATTTGGGTAATCCTAATGTTAACTTTGCAACATTACAACAGGCAGACAAACTTGCTTCTCATGTATTTGTTTTCTTAATAAGAAATATTGTAAATCTTTTCAAATACAGTTTTGCAAACTTTGCCCACTATAAATATTACATCAGTCAGTATCACCAATTGGTAGAAGAAAAGATAATTCTTCCTTGTTTGATTTTGGATTCAATGATAATACTATTCAAAATCAACATATTTTTCACCCAATCGCAGGTAACTGTCTGAATCTTAATGAATCAAACAAATTCTCAATGGAGGAGAGTATGACACGTATACCATTCAAAAAATGGACTTACTCTGAAAAATCTGTTGATAAAAAAAAGACTTTTCAAGTGATTTAATAAAAAAAAACTCTCTTATGTCTCCTTGTACTGCTGAAAACAAATAAATGAATTTGCATAAAAACTATTTTCATAGCCACAAATCTTTTTAAAAACATTAAATGGCATAAAATATTGATCAGTTAATTGAGAAATTATGTTAAAGTAATAAATAGAAAAGTTTATTTTGCAGACTTGTTTTTTTGTTTGTTTTACTTTTGTTACAATGTAAACAAGCATCTATAATGTTTTTTATAGAACCTCTAAGGATATTATTTAAATTTTAGGATTTTTATAGAACCTCTGATAACAATGAAATTGTATTTAGGGCCTAGCGCATAATCAGTAGAGAGCCTATATACTCAGAGAGCGGACATACGTGTGATTATTTTTGATTGGTTGTTCAATTTTTTTAATTTTAGACGCCATGTTTTTGCCAAAAAAACTATACTTATACAAGATTTAAATGCAAAATTGGAGAAATTAGAAAAAAAAGTCATTATTCAAACAAAAAAGATAAACATTTTAAAATCTAAAGCAAGAATAAATGCTATCTAAAAGCATAATTTTAAAAAGAGAGATAAATTTAGTGTTCTCAAAACAATATTTAAAGAAGATCAAATTTTATCCCTTAGTAGAAAAAAATGAAATTCATTAAATGGTCAAATGATACTATAAATGAAGCATTAGAACTCAAATTTACATGTGGTCAAAGTGGTTATGAAAACTTACTTGGTTTAAATTTACCATATCCATCATTACGTACCCTACAACGAAGATTAGAAAGTCTAAAATTCCAAAGTGGCATTTTGACAGAAGTCTTTGACTTTATGAAAACTAAAGTTAATGTTATGAATATTCACGAAAAAGAATGTATTTTAATTTTAGATGAAATGTCTCTAACTGAAAGTGTTGACTATGACACATCTACAAGCTCTTATTATGGATTTGTTACATAACCTGAACATTATGGCCAAGCTAACCATGCGTTAGTTTTTATGCTTGGAGGAATATCTACAAGGTGGAAACTAACTGTTGCATATTATTATACTGGAAGTTCTGTTAATGGAGGTGTTTTAAAAAACATTGTCCTATCTATAATAAATTGCACTGAAGAAATAGGATTAAAAATTAATAGTGTTACTTCTGATATGGGTGCCATCAACCAGGCAATGTGGAAATCTTTTAATATTAGCTGTACTAAAAGTGGCATTATTTCTAGTTCAATTAAACACCCATGTGATCCAACTCGTACTATTGATTTTTTAGCAGATGTGCCACATTTATTAAAGAATATAAGAACATCAGCTAAGATTCAAGAAAAGTATAAACTTCAATCACCAATTATAGATTCAAAACACCTTAACAAGCTTGTAGACTATCAAGAAGGAATGGATTTGAAGTTTGCTTATAAACTTACATCAGATCATCTTGATGAGAAACATTTCAACAAAATGAAAGTATCAAGAGCGACATCTGTTATAAATCATGATGTAAGTTGCGGATTAAAATTTATTGCAAATGAAATTAAAGACGATTCTATGCTCACAACTGCTTGGTTTGTAGGAATTATTGATAAATGGTTTACATTAATGACTTCCCGAAACCCTGGCATGGCTCTTAGTATGAAAAATAACAAAGTTTACAATGAAACAATAACGTTTTTAAATGAGGTCATAGAGATATTTCGTGGTTCAGAAGTATTAAGCCAAAGTGGAAAAATAATGTGGAAATCTATTCAATTTGGTGTTATATTATCAACAACATCAGTTATTAACTTGCAAAATAAGTTTCTTCTAGAAAAAAAGTTTGATTTTCTAATGACATCACGATTTACCCAGGACTGCTTAGAAAATCTTTTTTCACTGGTACGTGCAAAACAAGTAGTTCCTACTGCTCTTCAATTCAAAAATAACTTGAAACTTATTTGCGTTGCCCAATTTTTAAAAAAATCATCAAAGGGCAGTTATGATATAGATGACCGTCAATTCTTATCAGGTTTTCTTGATATAGTCAATAGTAAGGTGCTTAAGCCACAGCAGAGAGAGTGCATTGTGTTACCCAAAGATTGGTATAAAACCTCCAGCTTAATCCTAAGTGATGCTGAGAAAAATTGTTTGTTTAATATTGCAGGGGACATAATTTCTAGAGTTAAAAAAGTTGAAAAAATTTGCACAATTTGTTTTGAATCTCTAGGTTCTAAAAATAGAGTAAATTCTGATTATGCAAAGTTTGTTATAGACAAAGAGCACAAAGTGGGAAATTTATTTTTTGCAATTGAAACAACTTTTGCATTTTTTTTACAAATGGAGTTAATATTCAGATCATTTGAGTCATACCTTGTTTCCCAAAAGAATTGTAATACTATGCTTAAAGAGAAAGTTAATTCTGATGAACAAATTAAAAGTTTAACTTTGTATCCTAATTGTCATCAAATTAAATTGAAGCTACAAAACAGGTTTATAACATTTAGACTTAAAATATTTAGCCTTAAAAAAAAGCGTTTATTATGTAAAAAGAAATAAAAAAAGTTCTTGTGAATTTGGCAGCAAGAGTATGGCAATGCATGCATTGGCACTAAAAGTTTAAGTTCAACTTAAGAACTAATTTATAAAAAAAAATTGTAAAACCTTTGTCAAGTTATTTTGTAGATTACAACTATTTTTTTGCTGTTTTTTTTAAGTAATTTACCAAAAAAATTGTTTAAAAAAAAAACATAAAAAGTTTTATTTTTTAAAATCTTTTGTTTTTGTTTAAAATAAAATTATGGGTTTAATTGTTTTTTATTATGTTTTTAAGTTTCAATTGATTTTACTTGAATTCATGTGTCTTACGCTAGTTTGGCAAAAACATGGCCGCCGTTTTCTGTATGTCCACTCTCTGAGTATATAGACTCTCTAATAATCAGGGGTGATACTGGGTGACTTTCTTAAAGCTCATCTATTTTTCATAGATACCACTGGATATATAAAAAGTGTATTTTTCCCAAAAACTGTCATTAGGAACCCATAATTAAAAAAAAAATTGATTACCTAATGTGCCTAATGTATTAGATTATTAGTTCCTCAAATTTGGTTTAGGGACCTCTAAAATTTGAATATATATATATATATATATATATCTGTGTGTGTGTATATATATATATGTATATATATATATATATATATATATATATATATATATATATATATATATATATATATATATATATATATATATATATATATATACTGACTGAGATAGGAGCTCCTTAACCTTGGATGGCAATCTTCCAAGTGGTAGTATCACAATAAAAATACCCAGTTCTGATCTTAATAAAACAATACTCTCTCTCTCAGTCAGAGCCAAAAGTTAACCTGAAAATGTTTGTTTATTATAAATTATAAACTATTGTGTGTATATTTGAATTTTGTACTACATTTTGATAAGGGTCCTTTGGAGTTAAAGTCTTAAGAGCCTTACCTATGACTTGTTGACACAAACAAATCAAAACATTTTTTCAAATTAATATTTTTATAAACAAATAGGTAACAGAGTTACTATGCCAAGTATGTTTTTGTGAAATTTGTGGCTATGAAAATAGCCGTTTTTGAATGTGATATTAAATTAAACTATTTATTTGAATCCAATTGATGTTGTTTTCATTTTTGAATGGAGTGATTTTGACTTTGTTTGATTCTCTTTAAGTTTGTGGATACCTAGTTTTTCTTTTGCATATGAAAAATATCTCACTCTAACATAAAGTGTAACCAGATGATAAAATAAGTTTAAAGACAGTTCTTTGAATACTTGCTTTGTGCAAAGACTACGAAGTTCTGAATCAATTTTTTTTGCAAAGCCATTACTTTGTCGGCGAAAGAGACGCTCAACTTTTGTAAATATTTCTAAAACTGGAGGAGACGCTTTCCACAAACCAGCTCAATTTTTAGCATTTACAAATTTTTGGTAAGACTTAGTGGATGTTTCAGGATTCTTAAAAAAATGTTCTATTTTACCAGCATTTAGAAGTGAATAGCAGTCTGTGCTTAACTTTTGCTGCCATACCCGCGAACTGCGAACTCTGCAATAAAATGTACTGAATACATAACTACTAGATACAAAATAATTTCTTTTTCTTTATCTGCAAGTTCAACTGACGATAAATCATTTAAATTTACAAAAGAATTATTGTAAAATGAGTTTGTATGAAATGCTAAAACATGATTGCATAGTTCATAGCCAAGAAGTCTAGTTGTTTTTTTAGTCAGACTGTTAATGAAAAATCACCATTAATGTCTTTGTAAAATTGAGAATAGTTTTAAAGATAATGGCGATGCAGAAAAGTTTTAATCAATTGTAGAATTGATTAAAACCTTATGCATCGCCATTATCTTTAAAACTAGCTATTGTTGTCTCTAATAGAGATAGAGTTTGTTGGGAGTTTTCTAATAGCATTGCATGATTAATTCTTAACACATTTTTATACAAATCAGCATATAGCATTCGTTGTCAATCATGGTAGTAATATGGCCCGAGTGACCAGACTATCTATTTCTTATGACTATGATTGAACTATGAAAATTTTAGTGCTTTTTATATCTTTGTCTACTTTTTATATTGAATTTTTTGTATCTATATCTTTGTATTTTTGATTCATTATTGATCCATGAAGTCATTGTTTCATATACTGTTGAAAAAGTTTCATGTTACGTGGCATCTAAAGTAGTGTTTTCGCCGGTTATCCGGTTTTTCGGTTAACCGGATTTTCTTCGAATATCTAATATCTATTTTCGAATAATAAAAACCGACTTTAAATTTTTATAGAAAGTAACAACTTACTTATGACGCTTATTGTTTGACAAATCTTAATTGATAAAAGATTATAATAAATTTCTTTTATTAATTTAATCAGTTTTGTTTGATAATATATTCTTATAACAATTTACAATAGATCTCAAAGTATTACTTATTACTTATGCAACTTAAACAATACATTTTAAAGAAAGTTTTTCGGAATATTCTGGAACTTTTTTTGCTTACTCAGCGTGTGTTTTAAACCAATAGAATTCGTTTATTTGTAGATTTGGCCTTATTTTAGTGTTATCAAATGTCTTTAAATAATCTTTCCGGACCATATAATTAAAAATGGTATATTATATTATAATATAAAAAAAATATATGTCTTTTATATCTTTTTCCATGTTTTTAGTCTCGAGTTCATAATAAACGTCCCCCCCCCCCCATTTATTAATTTTTGATTATTTTTCCCACCCACCCCAAGCTTATTAAGACCCCCCCCTCCCCCGTTTATTAATTTTTACTTGTTATCAAAGTTAAATTTATATCTTAGATTTAAAAAAAAAAACTCTATGAAAATCGGCCTAAAAATTAAAAAATAATTATATCAGTCACAAATAAAAACAAAAAGTTCAGTGAAAACAAGCTTTAAAAATCGTCGAACTTAGTTTATTTCTCACCAAAGTAAAAGCAAATTAAATTATATTGAAATTATGATAAAACGGCTGATAGAAAATGTGCATTTGACAGCAAGCCGCGCTAGAATTAAAAAGTTTTATTCGTGTTTTATAAAAAACTTTTTAATTTGAATTTATAAATTAAAATTTTTTATAAAATTTCCCCCCCTCTTTTATTACTCCCCCCCCCCCCTCCTTTTTATTAAAACCTGTAACCGAATAGTCAGTCAACCGCAAAATGATGGGAACTGTTATCCGGTTTTTGAAACGGTTAACCGGCGAAATCACTAATCTAAAGACAAATGCCATGTAATATCTAAAAAAACACATGGCATGTGGTATCTGAAGACACATGTCTTGTGGTATCTGAAGAGGTATATAAACTGTTTGAACCCACTGTAATATGGACTTTTGTGTGGCAAAAAATTTTAGTGTATGGTGACAAGATAATAAAAGTTTTAAAGAAAATTATTTGTAAGTTTTTGGAGATTTTAAATAATCAAAAAAGTTTTAAATTTTCAAAGGACCAATTGGACGCTCCTCAAACAGATATCAAAAAGTCTATACCTGAATCCACACTTCACAAAAAATTGCAGGTATAATTTGCTTAATTTTAATTTTATACAATTTTTTAGAAAAAGTATTGAATAAGTTATTTTATTTATCTCAATGAAAATTGAACTTTTTTATTTATTTACAAAGCATATTTTTGTTAAAACTTTTTTTTAATTTTTTTTTTGTAAAACTTTTTTTTTTGTATATATGTTAAAGTATATATTTAAATATATTTTTGTTAAATAATAGTTAAATAATTTTTAGTTAATATATGTATTTTATATATATATTTTTTTCAATTGAAAGTAAAATGATATATCTATTGATATGGATGTTACATTAATTGATGCGGTATTGATATCGATGTTACAACAATTGATATGGTATTGATATCGATGTTGCATTAATTGATATGGCATTGATATCGATGTTACGTTAACTAATATGGTATAAATATCAGTATTATATCAGTTTCTTTTCACTTTTTACTTTTCCTGATGTTTGATTTTAAATTTTAAAATTTCTTATTGTTTTAAGTCATTGATAGAATTAATATGCGATGTTAAAACAATGGAGGATGCAATGATTGAAATGAAGTATGACACAAAAAAAGCACCTTTAGGTATTAATAAGATTTCTGTTAAGAAAGTTCATAAATAATTTTATAGTTTTTTGTTGTTGTTGTTGTTAGTATTTTATTATTATATATTATATTAATATTAGGGCCCTGCGAATCACCTTTTTTGGTATCGAATCGAATCCAAATCGAATCAGGCGTTGGTTCGCAAACCGAGTTGAATCTCGAATCAAATTAGCATTTTGAGGATAACTATGTTTTAGTTAAACTTAGATTTCTTCAAAACGCTTATTGGACTCGTGATTTAATTCAATTTGCGAATCAAGACTTGCTTCGAATCGTGATTCGATTCGAAACTAAAAATAGTGATTCGCAGGGCCCTAATTAACATATATTTTATGTTGTTAGTATTATATTACATAATACTAACAACAAAAATTATGTGTTGTTTATATTTCTAACTTTAACCACTTTCTCTTGAATCCCTACTCAAACCATAACTTTTAGTCAATATATATTTACTGAAAGCTTTTAGTGTAACATCATTAGTGGGTTTTCTGGTTAAAAAATGGTTGCAACAAGACACTTAATAAATACAGGGAAAAACTTTTCTGCATTTGTCAAGTCTATTTATTGAAGCTGTTTTTCAGCTTTCTTGACCATGTGTATAGTTATACTAAAAAAATGAAAATTTTACGATTTTTTTACATTATATATATAATTTGACATAAAAATTACCCAACATACTGTCACCGTTCTTATTTTTAATCTTCATCAATTTCTGGTCTAGCATAAAAAATTGGTGAAGAATTCTGATGTTAGATCAGGAATTTTTAAACTATCATCATGAATAAAAATGATTGCTTTAAAAGAAAAATAAGTTTGGTTAAAACATTGATTATGTAATTTTAAACCACTTTAAAAGGCTGATACATATACTTAAGCTCATAGAGAAAGTATTTTATCTTTTTAAACTTGTTTACCCAGATTTTATATTTTTGTAGGTTAATCAGTATTATTATAAATATATGTATGTATGTATATATGTATGTATATTCCTGTGTTATTATTAGGCAAACTTACAAAGGAACAGATTAAAGCAGGATATAAAGCACTTCAAAAAATAGATCATTGCATCACTAATAAAATTACAGATGACAGACTTATATTAGCGTGTGATGCTTTTTATACTCGAATACCTCATAGTTTTGGAATGCAGCGTCCTCCAGTCATTAAAACAAAGTTAGAACTTAAACTGAAAATCCAATTGCTTGAGGCTTTAGGTGATATTGAAATAGCACTTAAAGTAATAAATGAGAAACCTAATTGCTTATTAAATCCTATAGATCAACACTATAATGCTCTACAATGTAAACTTGAGCCTTTATGTCATTCCTCAAATGAGTTTCAAATGATCACAAAATATACACAAAATACACATGCGAAAACACATAATCAATATAAGATGGAAGTGACTGATGTGTTTGTTTGTAATGATGAAAAACAAAACACTAACTTTATAGATATTGGAAACCGGTAATTTTTTGTAAATTTTATGTATAATTTTTTATTTTTATGTATATATATCAAATATATATATACAGTTATGGCCATTAAAATCCGACCACCAGTATCATTTTACTTAAAACTAGTTTAATGTAGTAATAAACAATTGTATTATAGCAATAAAAGAATAACAGTAACAATTAATGATTATAATGTAACATATCGTACATATTCAATGTTTTTAATATTTAGTGGCACCACCATGTGCTTTTAAGACTGCATTAATGCGATCTGGCATTGAATCCACGAGAGCCTTACAATATTCTGGCGTTATTTCAGTAATCCAAGCTTGACGAATTTTGTGCGCTAGATCGCCCAGTGATGTAGGATTAGTTCTGGATACTGCTGACTTTAACTTGACCCAGCAATTTTCGATTGAGTTCAAGTCTGGGGATGATCCCGGCCAAGGACCCAGAACCTGAACGTTGTGATCCTCTAACCAAGATTTTACAAGACGAGATTGGTGACACGGTGCACCATCATGCTGGAATATTTTGCAACGACGAATTTCCATCAAAATTGGAACCTTTTCTTGAAGGATTTTTAGATATTGTTGGGAGTTAACAGTCTGTCCCTTCTGCATTAAATAAATACCACATCGACCAGATGAAGCTATTGCGCCCCACACCATAATTAAAGGACATTGCTTGACAGCTGGTACGGTATACCTTGCATTAAAACGCTGATTAGGTGGGCGACGAACTAATGACTTATGCGGAGCAAATTGCTTTATTTGTGTCTCGTCGCTAAACATTACCTGGCGCCATTTGGTTATTGACCAGTGTCTGTGAGCTCTACAAAATGCGATCCTATCACGGATGTTCTTTAAAGACAGTCGCGGTTTGAGGGCTGGACGACGAGAACGTAGACCTGCATCTTTCAATAAACGTCTTCTAATTGTTCGAGTGCTGACTGTAACGTCATTAGGTAGATCTGCCCTGATTTGTGTGCTGGATATTGTTGGATCTCTCACAGCAGCCCTGCGTATCATATTGTCTGTTTGTTTGCTAGTAATTCTAGCTTTACCAAAACGTTTTCTGGGCGCATTGGATCCTGTGTCTTTGATTAGTTGTATAATATCACGAAAAGTAGATTTTGGCATTCGCAATTTTGCTGATATCTGACGCTCACTTGCACCATCCTCCCATAAAAGTTTAATATTAGCACAAAGACCTTCCTTCGTAGTCATAATTAAATTGTGACAATGATAATCCATACCCTACAATGAGATATATAGCTTAATAAATTTTACAGTGTTATAAAATAAACGCTAATGTGATTGGCTAAAAGCTAATTAACTAATCATTGATGTCAGGGAAGAAAATAAATTGATTATTCGCATGCATAGACTGTTTTTCTTTATGTTCAGCAGTGGTCAGATTTCAATGGCCATAACTGTATGTGTGTGTGTCTGTGTGTGTCTGTGTGTGTTTGTGTGTTAGTAAATTAGTAGAAAATCACTTAACAAAAATTTTTCTTTTTGTTAAGTGTTTTTCTACTAATTTATAGATGCTCTGTTCTTTTAAGAATATTGAGCACTCTATTTTGTAGAATATATTTTAAAGTTGTTTAAATGTATATGTATATGTGTATGTATATGTATATATATATATATATATATATATATATATATATATATATATATATATATATATATATATATATATATATATATATATTTTATATATATATTATATATAATATGCATATATTTATATATATAAATATAAGTATAAATATATATATATATATATATATATATACATATATATACATATATATATATATACATATATATATATATATATATATATATATATATATATATATATATATATACATACATACATACATACATACATACATACATACATACATACATACATACATACATACATAGTCTTGGTCAGGAAGGCGTGCAATTGCACATCTTTATATGACCATGTAAATAATACTTTGTTCGTGGCTCAATGCTTAAATAAATTTGAGTTTCGAGCATGCCTTCCTGACCAACACTATGTATGCATATATGTATGTATGTATGTATGTATGTATGTATATTTTTATAAACGTGTTATTAAAATGTGATATTAAAATAACTTTTAATGTTTTATACATTTTTTTAATTTCAATTTAAGTAAAATAAAAAAAAGGTGTAATAAAAGCTTTATAGTTTTAAGTAATAGATAGTTCTATCGATAGATAATAATGGTTACGCTAAAATTTAATCAGGTTAAATTTCGGTTTAGTATAATGCTTAGGCATTACACAGTTAAATGTTAGAAATAAATATTTTATATAGGCTAGCTTATTTAAGATGTACATTAGGCAGGTTCATTTTTAGGGGTCAGAAAAACAATAACTTTGCCACCTTATTTTCCCATTCTATGTTCTTATACATGACTTTTCTATAAAAAATTTATAAAAAATTTTTAATTCCCTGAACTGTTTGACATATCTCAGCCAAAACTTTCTGAAATAATTGAAAAAGATTTGAATTCAAATAAAAGATGCAAAGGAATGTGATATTTAGTTTTATAAAGACAAAATAGCTACAAGAACAATGATAATTGATAAAATAGACAAAAAATACCAAAAAGTTTATTCCAACAGAGTTTTGCAAAAGAAGAGCCAAGGTAGCAAATGGAGGAATCTGCTACAAAAAAAAATTGAAAACAATTTTCATCAAATAGCAATTGTATTAATGAAAGAGTTCTTTTTATTAGAAACTTTTGATAATAAAAAATTTCAATTTTATAACTATAAAGACAATGAAAAACAATCAACTAACATAAAAGTGTAATAAAGTGACAGTAACAGTGGATATTGTCTAAAATCTATTTATACTAGATTTAAAGCTGCTTGGTCAATACATTATAAAAATGTTAATAAACATATTGATCTTTTTTCAAAAATTCTGTGGTGCAAAGTTAATGGAACTCAATTGGAAGATATGGGTAAAAAAGGTTTATCTTTTTGCAAAAAAACTTCAGAACTTCATACTTTCCTTAAATATGATTATAAACATCTGTGTCAATATGTCATTGTTTTTCTGGAAAGAAGGGAGGCAGTTCCTGGATTTATTATTCACAAAGCAGCTGCTAAACATAAAGCTAGATTCATGGCAGATGTTTTATACATTTTGGCAATGAAGCTTACTCAACCAATCATAAAGTTTTATGTAATATATAAAGCTTCAGTTCACGCAAAAAAAATTTTTCAATCACATCAAAAAAGTAAATAAATAAATCCAAATCAAAAAATTCTTCAATCAAAAAATTCTTCTTTAAATCAAAAAATCATTCTTCAAGTTTCTGCTGCTCATAATGATTAGTGTATGATTAAACAGATGATAAAGATGAAAGATTTTAATGTTGATTTTCATCAAGCTTTTATTTTAAGCTATCTTAGACACAGTTATTATCCTTCTGAAGAAACTGTTATTTTTCGTTTATTTCATAAAAGTTTGACATTTAATAAAGTTAAAAAAAAAGTTGCTCAGCAATTGTTAAAAACATGTTTACTTGAAATCTTTAAACTTAAAAAGTTTAAGCCTGTAGAAATAAATGAAAATTAAAAATTAAAAACAGTAAAAATTAAGTTTTTAAAAGAAACCAGGTCATATTTCAAAATGTGTTATCTTAAAAAATTTTCAATACTTTGAGCTGAAATTTTATACCAACCTCTTATAGCAGAGTCAGCTACCTCAAAACAAATTTTTTAGTTCTGATGATCCTTGCTCTAATTAAGTTAGCAGTTTAATGAACAATTGATCAAAAATAGCTTTTTTAAAAATATTCAAACCCTCAGGGAGGTCAAGTAAATTGAAATTTTTTCAAAATTTTTTTTGGAATTGTCTTGTACAACAACATAGAAAGTAAAAATAAAGTTGTAGTTTTTCCGACCCCTTAAAATGGACCTGCCTAGTGTACATGCTTTTAATGAAGCTTGATGCTTTGAAGCTGTGTCTGTTATATAATATATGTATATATATATATATATATATTTTAATACTATATTTAAAATTTAGTAGACCATAATATAGTAAATTTTTTTCTGTATTTTCACTTTTTATATTAAGCTTTTTTTCTACAAAAACAATTTTGTGGGTATTATTATAGCATGCTACTTTGGCACGGTTCTCGCCTAACAAATTGGGTTGGTATACTAAGTCAAGGTCTGAGGATCGCACCACCTGAAGCTCCAGTAACCGGATATATGGTAAAAAATATAATAGTTTCTAATTTTTGTTGGTTAGTCAGTTTAATTTCAAATTGCTATTAATACAGTTTGTTTTTTGAAATAAAATGAATCTAAATATAAAATATTAACACCTTTTTTACACATTTTTTACATATTTAAATAGTAATATTTTTACGAATAATATTTTTCTTTTTTTAAAAATTTAACTGCCTATTAAAAAATGTAAAATATTTAAAAAGTTTTTATTTTTGGCACATTTTTTTTTAAATATACAAACATGTTGAAGCATCACATTATTTTTTTTTTCCTTTTTTATCAATGCGCATATATTGGTTCATTGAAATATTATTATTAAACAAAAAAATATGATCACACATAACTGTTTTATCTTCTTTGGACTTAAAAACATTTAATTGGGTAATGACTTATTTACATCAAACGACATGTTTTGTATCTTTCCTCACTCCTAACTATACAACTTGTAACTAAATTTTATTATTATTGTAATAGGCAATCTTAGATTTCATAGAATGGAATGTTCTGTGTGTGTGATGACTTTGTTATTTTGTTGAGTCATATGCACAAAGGCAGGATTAAATTTAACATGATCCTGCAATTACATTTAAATCCTGTATTCTTTACTGATTTTAAGTTATGCTTGCTGTCTAACTTTTTTTCAAACCATTATTTATCATTTATTTCGCATTTATCATTATATATTGTTATATTATACTTGAAATCAAACACTTTAAGATTTGCAGGATCAAAGCAATGGCTTTATTTACTATTGCTTATATAGTTCATAGTTTGTTCATAGTTGCTTATATATTTATAGTTTTTATGAATTTTATTTATCAAAAATATTTACTACTGTACATATTTTTATTTTATGAACATATTTTTATTTTTTTGTTTTAAGTTTTGCAAAAATCAAATTATCTTCCCAATACATGTACAAAAGTGTTAAACTCTCTCATTGTTCACTTCAATAAACAATAATAAACATATTAATAAACAATAATAAACATATTTTTATTTTTTTGTTTTAAGTTTTGCAAAAATCAAATTATCTTCCCAATACATGTACAAAAGTGTTAAACTCTCTCATTGTTCACTTCAATAACAATAATCGCAATAAACACAATTAACTAATATATTAAACATAAATAAGTAGCAATCTCCTTTTAAAACAACATAATTTTACAGAATAACAGAATTTTTAAATTGTCTCATTGTGCACTTCACAGTAAACAAATATAATAAACATATCTAAGTAACAGCCTATCTGTAGCATTCTCCTAAAACAACCGAGTTTTACAAGTCTTAATAATCAGCAACTTAAATCTACAAACTGTTTTTTTAGCCCAAAATAGGTGTTTTGCTTATTGATGTTGGGTACAGCATCAATAAGTAAAACACCTATTTTGGGTATTAAATTTTTATTTAATACCCAAAATAGGTGTTTTAATACCCAATGCTATTTTGTACCCAAAATAGCATTGGGTATTAAATTTTTAATTTTGTAAAGATTCATTACATGGGTAATGAATCTTTACAAAATTAAAAATTTAATTTTTTAGATTTAAATAAACAAAAGAAATTTAAAATTTGTATATATGGTGTTTATAATTTTGTAAAAATGTTTAATAAAATAAAATTTTTTAAACATTTTAGTTTCTATTTTTGAAATAGTCTTTATAACATAAATATACTTCTATAGCATAATTACTGTAATTGAACAATAAAATAACTTTTAGTTTGGAAAAGGTGTCTATTTTGCTGATGTATCATCTAAGAGTGCTAACTACTGCTATCCTACGCGCACCAAAAATGTTGGATTTGTTCTTCTATGTGAAGTTTGTAATCATTCTTATATGTTTTTAGCTTCTTTGGTGCTGTTAAATAAATGTTATATTTTTTGTTATATATATTTTTATAGGTATCTTTGGGAAAGACAAGAGAATTACTGGATGCTGACTATAATGCAGATAAACTTCCTGATGGTTACCATAGCACCAAAGGTCTTGGAAAAGTTGCATGTTCTGAAAAAGACCATATCACATTGTAAGTTTTAGAATTAAAAAATTTGTTTTTCAACATGCGAGTTATGAGTATATATAACTTATTATTTATTAACACTAGACCTGATGGTTTGATTGTACCTGTTGGTGTGCTCTCTGAAGTCAAGAACATGAAAAATTCGACTCTTAATTACAATGGTATTTTGTTTTTTTAATTTCAAAAAAGAAATTATCAAAATATTACTTTTGACAAATAATTTCTGTGGGATAATACATTCTTCTCTTATCAATAACAAAGTTATTATGCTGATCCTACTTTATAAAAGCTTTTATAACGTAATATATATTATTATATATTTATAAAGATCTCATTAACATTTTTGAAATCACCAATAAAGCATTATTTCAATTTCAGGAAAATAACTAATACTTCAGGGAGTTTACATTTTAGTTTAGTTGTATTATTGATAATTGCAATTGTTTTTTTTTTATCAATAATGTTGTCAATCAGTTAAAGTAAATGCTGGAATCATAATATCAATATAGAAAATGTCTCCACTATTTTTTTTCTGAAATAACTGAGATAATCTTGAAAAATAGAAAAAGAAGTTTACTATTGTAAAATTATTAGTTGGTTATTAGTAAAGCTTAGCTTAAGGAAAATTGACACTTTTTATTTCTTATGATTAGAGTGCTAAAAAATCATACAGAAAAACAATTATTTATGTATTTCAGTTAAAAAAAATTTATTTCAGAAAAAGTTTATTATTATTCGAAATGGCAACAAATGAGCAACACATAAGATGTACCAATACTTGCGCTCGAGTGGAAAATCCTAATTTGCCTCTCAAATCGATTGTAAAAGCTGTTGGATGTTCTAAAAACACTGTGAATAGAACTTTAAATAAGTATTTGACACTTAATTCAATAAATAGAAAGCCTGGAAGTGACGACAACTTGAAAACTAACAATAAACTAAAGACAAATGATTTGGCAAAAATACAGGCAAATCCTAACATTTCTAAACAAGATTTGAAACTAAAATGCTAAACTAGCAGACAAATGGACTATCAAGTCTTGATCATTTGTCGCATAAAATCAAGTTCTTTAAGATGTATAAAGCCCCAGATAGCAATGCTGAAGAAAATGGCAAGAAGTTGTGCAAGAACATACAAATTATTTTGTAGAAGAAAAAGTATAATTATGGAGATGAAACTTATGTGAAACTAAATTTCAAAATGATTCCAGGACATCATTTTCATATGGGAGTCTCCAGGAAAAAGGTAAAGGCTAAATTTAAAATAATAAAACTAAAAAATTCCCCCAAAAAGTTATAGTTTGGCGAGCCATATGTCAATATGGATTGAAAACACAAAGTTTTGTCACTAATTCCACAATAAATAGTGAAATTTATTAAAAAGAGTGCCTTAAAAAGCTCTTTATGCTACTGTGGAACACCCTAGATGTTAATGCATTTTTTCAGCTAGACCTAGCGTTTTGTCATTATTCCAAATCTACATTTAACTTCTACAATGCCAATAGTATCAATTTCATACCTAGAACACACAATCCTGCAAATTGTCCTGAACTTAGTCGGATTAAGCGATATTGGGCGATTATTAAGGCCAAATTACATAAGATGTTTAATGCAAGCAAAATCAAGTACTGACTTTAAGAAGAAGTGAAGTAGAAAAGTGGCAGTAAAACCACCATAGAGTATGGATCTCACCTAGTGCAAAATCTTATGACTCCCATCAAGAGAAAAATTAGAAAATTTCATCATACTGAAGAAATTTTTTTTTTCTTTGTTTATCTTTATTCTTGACTTAATAAGCATTTAATAAATAAAAAAATCAACTTTGTAGCTCATTCCAATGTTTTTTAATTCAAGATATAAAAAGTGTCAGTTTTATTTAACCCAACCTTTAATATCATATATGAAAGTTGAAATATCATAAAGAGGCTTGTTACTAGATATCTTTATTTAATTTTGAAAAAATATCGGAAAATTTTTTATTCCGTGCAAATGTTGTGTTTTGTTCCATGCACATGTTGTGTTTCATTCAATGCACATGTTTTGTTTTGTTCAATGCACATGTTGTGTTTCGTTGAATGCACATGTTGTGTTTTATTCATGCACATTTGTTTTATTCAATGTACACGTTGTGTTTCATTCAATCCATATGCGCTCATTCCATGCACATGTGTTTCATTTAATGCTCATTTTGTGTTTCATTTCAAGATCATCAAGAGATAAAGAATTTAAAAAAAAAAAATGAAAATGAATTATAATTTATTTCTTTATTTATATTATATTATGTTAATTTTTTTTATTTAGAATACGTTGTTTATGACACACGGCAGGTAAAAGTTAATTTTAATGCTTTTTAGTTTACATTTTTATTGTTCTCATTTTTTTGTTATAAATGTCTGTTATATATGCATTTTATACAAGCTTTCTCTAGAGGAAAATGGTTCATGTGCTGTATATTGCAATTATGATACGATAAGCAAGTGTATATGTGTGCAAACTGAATCACATGTGATATTCTAAAAGTAACACGTGTTTCGGAGCACAGAAGCATTTTTTATAAATTTGTTGCATAATTCAAGTCTTCCCAGGAGACACATGCGGTTTTCCGTCCCATTTGTTCATAAAAATATAACACTAGTTTGTAACAATACTTGTTACATTAATATTTATCATTTGCACCTGGACTGTTTAACCAGTTACTTTACTAAAAAACATACAGCCTTAAGAGCATCAGGGAAGAAGGAGAAAAGATTATATAAGAGTATAAAAATGTCTTGTATAAAAGCACAAAATTCAAGCATAGATTTATTATGAATAATTGTTTACCTATATTTTACCAATAACATAGTTGACTAAAAAAGTGGGGGCGGGTTGGCTGAATTGGTATAAGAAATAGATGTGAAGAGATGTGTATCATTTAAAAACATACAACAGAAAGATTTTTTTATCTACAAAAAAAAAATGTAATGGTTACAATGCAAATTTATGAGCAGCTGGATTTAACAGAAAAAAAAATTGATTGTTTTGGGATTCAAACCATGGCCATTCCGTGTATGAAGTAAACGCTTTATCCAAGTAAGCTAAACGCGCATATACTAATGAAAAATTAAATTTAGTTACATAATTAAAAATGTGATCTAGAAATTAAAGCCTTTGAGGTATATATATATATATATATATATATATATATGAGGTATATATATATATATGATATATATATATATATATATATATATATATATATATATATATATATATATATATATATAAATATGCCTATGTAATGCATGCATACATGTTAACATGCATATATATATATATATATATATATATATATACATATATATATATATATATATATATATATATATATATATATATATATATATATATATATATATATATATATATATATATGCATGTTAACATGTATGCATGCATTACATAGGCATATTTATAGAGGGACAATATATACTTGTTACATTAAAATTATACAAATATATTTTAAAAGTAATTTTTATTTTTGCTTTTTATTTATTTATATATTTTATGCCGCATAGTATTGAAATGCCTAATATATAAAACTCGCAAACGGCCATGAAGAAGTTGTCTAAATAAAAAACTTTTTCGTGGACAAACAAAATATAAACCGCACTGATCTCCTGGGAAAACTTGTAATTGTACTATTTTTTTGTCTTAAGCTGATTCTTCATTCAGTTTTTTTCATAAAAATAAACCAGAAAAGTTTTTGCATGCGCAAACAGTGTTAAATAAAAAACTAGCAGAATTTAAAAAAGCTCAACAATGTTGGGCTTCTATTTTTTAAGTTTCTGCCAACTTTTGTCATAATTTTTTGCAAGCTTTATCATTTGACGCTGCTTTGTCCATGCTTTAATAAGCGACGGTACCCATACTTTTGTTTTAGGATTCTTATCCAGATCTTTTTTGTTTGGTTATGCATTTTCCTGTTTTTTATGTTGATGAATCAGCGTAACATAGTTTGTTTAACCATTATGCTTTGCAGCATTTTATAACTTGAACGCAATTTTAAAAGCCTGAATTATAGCATAAATTTTCAAGAGTTAAACCAGTACTTATTTTAGCATGAGCTTGCGAGAGTTTCTTAAATTTAAATTTAGCAGATTAAATCAAATTGCTAAATGTAAATCCTGTATGTCATTTAATGACATACAGGATTTACATTTAGCAGTTTACAATTAGACTTGATCATTACAATGACATTGAAATAATCGAAGCATTTTGCACAAGTCTAAAGCAAAAGTATTAAAATAGGTATATAAAATAGGTAATATAAAAAAGGTATAAAAAGTATATAAAATATTAAAGGTAAATATTAAAGCATAATACAAAAATGTCATCATTTCATTTTTAAAGTTCAAAGTTCGTCCTTAAAAAATGTGAAAAAGATGGATTTTCAATAATGCTGTTGCTGAAAGTAATAGGTTACAAGAATTTGGCATAAAAGTATAATATATTATAACTTATATCATAATATATCGTTACTTATACTAGACATAAAAGTATCTTTCAGTTCATTTCTATTAAAATTTTTTACTGGCTCATGTCAAAGACATTAAGGCTCAACTAACAACAAAATAAAAAAACATGAAAGTTGTTTCATATTTTTTTATTTCGTTTTGTTAGCTTCACTGTTGATCAATACACTTCAATTAGAATGCATTATTACATGAACATTTATGTGCACACAAATGGACACATCTTTTCTTCACAGTTTTAGGCTTGTATATGTCTTTAAAAGTAAGCCATTTCAAAAAGTTTAGTAATTAAAAGGTTGAGTGAGAATGAACTGAAATTTAATATTTTGATATATTTGATATTTTTATACAATTATAGATAACCATAGCAACCATTACAGTTAAGTTTGATTGTTTAACTAACCCAATCTACCTTTGCAGTTTATTTAGCAGTATGCAATGTACTTTTTGTAAAACCAACTGAACTTAGACTAAATAATTTTGATAATAATAATGGTAGTGAGGATGACAGTGAAGGGTCTATTCAAGATGAAAGGCTAGGCTACATTGAATTTTAAAAATAGTTCAGAAAAGTCTGTTATTGTAAGCAATTATTTTTCAATTTAAAAAAAAGTTCATTCAAAAGTGATTTTTTTTAAAACAAAAAATATTTTTTAAAAAATCACCTTTTAAAAATGATGAATTATTACAAAAGCATTTAAAAAGAGCTAAGGTAATATTTTGCATGTAACGGTAGAGGAAAAGGAAACTAAAAATTTACATAAATAGACATGCTTAATGGAAAAGTTAATAAATATTCCTTGTGTGTAATGATTTGTTTGTTTATAATTTAAAATTGGATCCTAATGCAATTCCTAATTTTGTATAATAAACTACTTTTTAAATTTTTAAATATAATTTGTTAAAAACAAGTTTGCCTTCTACATCAAAAATAAAAATCAATCAATTTAGCTTTATAGATTGCGCTATTCTGTTTTCTTTTTTTAGTAAATAAAGATAGGTTTGGTGTGCTTTTTTACAATAATTATAAGAATTTAACAAATGAATTAAAGAATTAAACATATATATTTACGTAAACAAAGCAGACACGTGAAAGTAAAAATATGCTAAAATAGAAATACTATGTTAAAAATACTATTTACTATGTTAAAAATACTATTAATATGTCGAAAATACTATTAATATGTCAAAAATACTATTAATATGTTAAAAATACTATTTACCACGTTAAAAATACTATTACTATGTTAAAGATACTATTAATATGTTAAAAATACTATTAATATGTCAAAAATACTATTAATATGTTAAAAATACTATTTACCACGTTAAAAATACTATTACTATGTTAAAGATACTATTAATATGTTAAAAATACTATTAGTATGTTAAAAATACTATTATTGTGTTAAAAATACTATTAATATGTTAAAAATGCTATTAATATGTTAAAAATACTATTAATATGTCACAAATACTATTTACCATTTTAAAAATACTATTACTATGTTAAAAATAATAATTGCATTCTATTTTTTATGAAACAATTCTTTTTAAAGCTTAAAACTCATTGTTAATAAACATTTGATTAATACATTGAAAAGGCTAAACAACTAAAACAGTACCTAAGATTTTTTTTTTAATATTTTTAAATTTTAGTAAATATGGATTTCTTCACTCTACTTTTTTACTTAGCTAAAAGTGAGGAAAAGTAATAGATATATAATTTATATATATAAAGATATTGATATTTTACTTTAACAAGCCTAAACACAAAATTTTAAGAATATTCAGACTTTTTTCATTTTGTTGGTTTTAGTTTATATGGTTGGCATTAAATTGATTCGGTAGTATATTAGTTGTGGAGAATTTGGTTAACAATCAGATAGTTCTAATCCGCCTTAAACCTCTCTTTGTTAAAACCTTATTTAACAAGTTTCAGAGTTTAAAATTGAGTTGCAATTAGAAAATAATTATAATTAAAAAAAAAATGATTCTCTTCCAATGTAGTGACAAGCTCTGAACCCTTTGGGAGAGAAATTGAATTAAAAAAGAAAAAAGACAACTAAAATAATTTTATATTGTAAAAATAGCAGCATATCCTAAATTTGCTTCAAGTTTTTTTTTTTAAAGTTATAATTCAAATGTTTGTTTTTTGCTTATGTTTATATTAATATTTGTTTGTTTGGTTTATAATGTTTTAGATAAAATCACGGTATTTGGTTCAACTAAAGTTCATATTTGATTAAAACTATGTTAAAAGAAGAACAAAATGAAACTGCAATAAAAAAAGAAACAATACATAAAAGTATTTCAAAAATTTTATTTATTTGATTTATCAACCCTAATGATGATCAGTCAAATTGGTTTGTTCATTCAACTTAATTGCTGTTCATTGTTTAAATAATCTAAATTTCTCTTGAATACTTTTGCTTTTAATTTTTTTAATTATTATTTTTAATATTTCATTAAAAGTGAGAGCTTGCTCAGCTAATGTTCACTCTTTTCAATAGTGCAACCTGTTGTGTGAACTTTATTTTATGAGAGATTATAGTTCTTATATATTAAATGATTTATTGATTAGTGTTTTTTAGTAGTTAAAATAAATATAATAAAAACCTTTCATAATGATAAAAGAAAATATATAATAATAAAAATTTAAAAAATTTTTTTTTTGTATTTAGTTTCATTACTTTTTCACTTCTTGTATAGTGTTATACAAAATATATAAGAGTTTAAATTAATCTTTTTATTACTTGTGTTTTAGAAATGTACTTTTATATTTTTTTAGAGGATTTTTTTGTACTGTAAAAAAATTAACATCATTTTTTCATTAGAAGTAAAAAATGTGATACAACAAATAGTTATAAAGGTTCCATATCTGTGATCTAATACCTTAGTTGTTGCAAATTTGTGATCTTTTAACTGGTGTAATCATATCTGTGATCTTTTTATCTGGTGTTTTCATATTTGTGATTTAATATTTGGTGTTTCCACATCTGTGATCTAATAATGAAATGTTCATAAGATGGTTCATAAGATGGATGTCATATTCCATTGTGGTTTCTCTATTAGTACTTCAAGCAAGCGCAAAGAGAACAAGTGCAAAAAGGGTACGGTTTTTTAATATTTAATTTTTTATTATTAATTTTATTATTACTAATTTTATATATTATTTTATATATATTTTATATGTTATTTATAAAAGCTTCTTTTTTTTAGAATCTTCACCAGTCTTTTAGAATCTTCATGAGTCTTTTAGAATCTTCTGGAGTCCTAAAATCTATAGGAGTTTTTTAGAATATACTAAAAAACTCCTATAGATTTTAAAATCTATAGGAGTTTTTTAGTATATTCTAAAAAACTCCTATAGATTTTAAAAATCTACATGAGTAGTTTAACAAAAAGAGATGCTGCAGAATGTAATATTCTTATAAAACTAAGTATGCTGCAGAATGTAATATTCTTATAAAACTAAGTACAATATTTATTTTTGCATTCAAATAAAATATTTTCTTCTGTTAATAGTGGGAAAAGATAATTAACCAAATTAGAGATACAGTCTTTCAACCTTAAGTTCAACAGCATTACATCTTTTTTCAACAACTCTGTAGTTCTTTTTTTTTTTTTATTTTGCTACAATTTTCGTCCTTTCATTGGGCAAAATTAAAATTGTATTGAGATTTTTTCTTGTCATATTAGCCAGTACTTGTTGATTACTTAACAAATGAGTGTTTATATTTGTTAATTATTTCAGGAATGAGAATTCTGAATACAAAACTCATTTATCAATCAGATTTTTTAATCATAAAAGTTCTTTGGTAAGGTTTTCAAAGAAAATTGAATGAAAAAGCATTGAAAATAAAAAAAATAAAAAAATGTACATCAACATAATTTGTACCTTGCACCTTCAGATTACCAGTACTAGGCTCTATCTGATCGTGCTTTGCATGCAACAACTTCACACAAAAAAATGTTTTATAAAAAACACATAAAAATTTAATAGTATTTCAGCTAGTTTGCTACTTAATGTTGCTACCACTTTTTTTACATAACTCTATTTGCTTCTTGACAATATCAAATTAAGTAACAAATACTTTGTTTACTATGGGGACTGATGGAAAAAAGAAATTTCAACAAATTTATGTTGTTCAAAAATTTACAAAAGCTGTTTATAATTAAAATCATCACTTTAAAATTTATGCTAGCCCAAAATAATTATGAGATTATAGTGCATTGGTATTCTTATGCAGATGATAAATTGATTTTTAAAAAAATCAACTTATCATAAAGACTTTTTTCTATAGAACAAGTGATATAGCCTTTTACAGTAAAATATTCAAACTTATAAATTATACATTTCCTACCTGAGCATTGCTGGGTTGTATTTATGAGGCAATCCTCATTTTTTAAGTTTTAGAACTCCTTCACTGCTTTCTAGTGATCTCACATTATACATTTGCAAGTTTTTATTTTCCTAAGATTATAAAAAATTTTATCATTTTATATTTTTCTAAGACAGATGTAAAAATAAAAAATAACAACAGTTCAACTTCAAAGTCTAACAACAGTTCAAATTTAAAAAAAAAAAAAAGTTATAATTATAAGTCTAACAACAGTTGAACTTTTTAAAAAAAACAAGTTATAATTTTAAGTCTAACAAATTTTAACAACAGTTAAAAATTTTTAACATTTAGAATAGGTTAAATCATGTTTTAAAAGCTCAAAATAAAGATGTGTAAAAATCTAAAAAGTGACATATTTACTAAATATTTTTATTTGCTTTTAATTTGGTGGACATACAAATGCTTTCCAAAACCCTGCTTTTAACTTGGACACAATTCAATTAACCTAAATATGCTTAAGGCTATCTGCCTCACTTAAGGCTAACTGCGTCACTCTTATACTAAATGGAAATAGGCTTTTAAATAAAGAAGCATTCAACTTATTGAACTGATTTTTCACATTTTTCATTTTTGTTTCTATTTCTATATTTTAAAGAAAAATATTCAGTTTTCATAAAAAAACAGTTAATAGTATTTTTTCCAGTAAAATCCAGAAAACTACCTAAGTCCGAATAATTTTATTCAAAAAACAGAAAGGGCCGATATTTTATAGAATTTTCTGTATTTGCTTTTAAACCAGTTAAATACTGTTCAAATCTAACAAAAAAAACTTTACCATATTCATTGGTTTAACCAAATTCACTAAGTTAAAGAAAGTATAAATTTTATTAATGAATATTTATATTAATATTAAAATGTAACAATATTTAATATTTTATTTTAAATATAGTTTACTTTTATTAAAAATTTAAAGTTATTATTTTTATCATTTTTAGTTTTTATTATTTTTATTATATTATTACTTATATTTTTAATTTATTTTTATTTTATGTTTAATTTGTATACTTTATTTTAACATTTTATTGCATTTTGTTATTTTTGTCATTTTAATATCATTTTATTATTATTACATTTTATTATAATTTCTATTTTTGTATTAAATTTTTATTATAATTTATAATCTGAAAAAATTATTTATTTAGCAATAAGGTGGTATTAAATTCTTTTGATTTAAAATTTTTAAGTTTTCATTTTATCTTTTTCAAAAAGTCTTAATTTTTTTAAAGAGAAATTTTTCACCGAGAAATATGCTGTGGAATAAATCTAGTAGAATTGACTTCAAGCGAAATTGTTCTCTTCAAAGATCAGCATTAGTTAGTAATATTTTATCGCAGGTATGTTTGAACCTGTTTTGTTTCTTTGTAAAAGTTGCACAAATTTTAAAAGAAAACTCTCAACTAATTCTTGATGTTTAGACTTTATATCCTATTTACGAAAAATATCAACTTAAAATACCCCGTCGATGCATTTTTTTGCAAGAACGTAATATTTATCGTGGAGTAGAAATGGGTAAAACTGAATTGTCAGGTGGACATGTAAAGTGTGAGTTTTGTGGAAAGTTGTTTGAAAATGAAAATTATTTTTACAAACATATGGACAGGAAGCATGCAAATGTGTATGTATTTGTGAGTAAACTTTAAAATAGACTTTTATCCAGTAATCATTAAAAACTATGTAATTTTTTTTATGTCATTTTTATTGATTAATTATTTAGTTAAAATATCTCCAATAAATTGATTTTTTTTTTTTATATAATTTTTTTTTTTTTTTATGCATTTTTATTGTACTTAGTTTATTTTTTTTTTTATATTTTTATATATTTTTATTTGGTTTTTATTTAATTTTTGTTTGGTTTTTATTTAATATTTGTTTATGTTAACTACATAATTATAGTTTAAGTTGTCTAGTAAAATAATAACAAAAATACAATTTGTTGCTACGTTTATTTATTTTTTTTTTTAATTTATATATTATATATTAAATAGCATTTTGTATATTTATTTGATATTTATATTATTTGTTTTTTAGTTTTTATGAAAATTAGTTAGGTTTGATTTTTATTCAACTAGAATAAAGATTTTGTTTGCTTATCTGACTACTGTGATATTTTTCGCTGTGATCTTCATGAGATGTATCCTGTAAATCCTTTAGATTTTGATTTGTGCAATAAAAAAGATGTTCGCAAACTGCAGCGAAAGTGTGAGGTAGCGGATTTAAAATAATAATAAAATTTCTTATTAATATTAGCTCTATATGTAATGTCATGCATATTTATATATATAGTGTCTATATATAATGTCATGTATATTTATATATGTAGTAGAACAGACCAATAGAAATTAGTAAAAACACAAATCTAACTAAAAACAGTTTTGACAAGCTGTTTCTTCATCTTTAGCTACATTAGGAAGCTACTTCTTGATGAACCTTCAGAATATTAACAAATTAAGTACGGATTATGTCAATATATAATTTATATATATATATATATATATATATATATATATATATATATATATATAAATATATATATATATATATATATATATATATATATATAAATTATTTATTGACATAATCCGTACTTAATTTGTTTTTATATATGTTATATGTCAAAGAAAAGTTAAGAGTCGTTTTTTACCACAAATATTTTTGTTTATATATATAAACAAATATATTTTACCACAAATATATTTGTTTATATATATATATATATATATATATATATATATATATATATATATATATATATATATATATATATATATATATATATATATGTATAAATGTAAATATGAAACATAAATGCATGTAAAAAAGCATATTTTAATTTTTTAATTAAAAATTCTAATTTATGATGTTTAAGAGACTTGAGCTATTCTTAAAATGTTTTGTTTTTTTTTGAATATTTTTTAATTCTAGTATTATTTTATTATATAGAACACATTTAGTGGGTGGGAGCAGACATTTTTAAAAATAGTTGTTTTTTAGGAACACCCTAATATATATATGTGTGTGTATGTGTGGGTGTGTCTTGGCTATAAAATTATCTTTGCGAAATTAGCTTTGCATAAAATGTAGTTGATGACATCATACTGAGATAGGAAACTGTGGAGGCTTAGATACATAGATTGACTGAGGTTTTGGGTAGGAATATTTAGATATAAAAAACTGCAACATTGACTATTTTATAGCCTGCTGCATCAAGAACAATTCATACCTAAGGACCAAATTTCCTAATATACTTTTTGCACACTTATTCTAAAAATGTACTCTTTAATTTTTCAGAAAATAAAGAAAAAAAACATAGAATTATAGGTATATGAGATGCTCTATGTATGTAATGAAGCCCCGAAAACTACCTGTCATCAGTGTGCTTCTAATGCTGCATTTATATATGTGTGTGTGTGTGTGTGTGTATATATATATATATATATATATATATATATATATATATATATATATATATATGCATACACACACGCACATATAATTAATTAATATTTGTAATATTTTTAAATGTTTAAATATCTTCATATGTTTTAAATAAATTGTAATAGTTTTAATGAATTTATTAAATAACAGTAGCATGTTAATAATTATTTTTTTATAAGTATAAGTTTTTATATAGAAAATAGTTTACACATGTCTTCCAACAGAGATGCAGCATTATGTTTATGGTAAGTTTTTTTTTTTTTTTTTGAACGAAAATATGGTGTTACTTACATGAAATAATGTACATGTACATATGCACAGAATAATTTAAAAAAAGTGACTCAAGCTGGAATATATTTTGTAACAATTTCTATAAAAATATAATATTAGAGAAATTGAAATAAAAAATTTTAAAAAAATCTATAAAAATTGTTAAAATAATGTTGAGCAATGATTAGTTAAAAAGTTTTGAGCATGAATTAAAACTTTTTTTTACAACTGCAGAAAGTATGAAAGTAAACAAATGTTTTGGCAAAACAAAAAAAAAAGGTTTTTTATAACACTTATTAACTTTTAAAAATGGTTGCACAAGGTTAGTTAAGCTTTGTGGTACAATTTGTAAATCTAATGAATGTTGCATTAGATTTAGATAATTTTTTCAACATTATAACATAATTTAACCTGCTGAAAATTGGTTTAAAAAAAATCTTTTTCAAATTTTTTGTGAAGATAATGTCTAAGGTTTATAAATATATAAGGTTAAAGGTTTAAGGTTATAAACTTTTTAACCTTTATTTTTTAATGGCATAAGATTCATAAAAAAATTATTTTAAAATGAACTAATAATAATTCTTTTATAAATATATAAGAAAAAGATTCTGTTTTCTTAACCCAACTAGATAAGGTTACATATATGCTATATAAGAAATTTTAATTATTATGATCATTATAAAGATTCATTGTGCCATTTTGTTTTGATGGTACTAAGGCAAAAAAATGGCAGTTAGTGTTTACCCAATATTATTCTAAAATAATACAATGATATATAGATATTTTTGTGTGAAATTTATATTCAAAGGGAAAAAAATTTTGCAAATTTTTTACTTTTTATTTTTCATTTAAGATTCATTAACAAAGTCTCTTTGTGCTCCACTGAATTGCAACAACTTCTATGCTGATTTTGAAGATGTATGTTAATTTTCATGCAATATTAAAACATGTAAATTGTTATAACTTGGAATCACTGTTTTTTTTGTTTTTTTTAGAACTTTCTAGTTTGCTTGTATGTTTTACTGTTTGTCTAGTTAGCTTGTATGTTATGTTTTACTTTTTTTTTTTTTTTTTTTCTTTTTTTTTTTTTTTTTTTTTTATGTTAGTGATTTATTAAAGCTAATTTATTTTTGTTTAATTTTTGTGAGGTTTTACCAGAGCTATAGGTGTTCTTTAAGAGATTGTTGGGTTTAAACTTGTAAACATTATATGCGCATGCTTACTATCTTTCTATGACTTTTTTATGCTTCTTTTTAGACTTTTCAGTTCAATTTAACAGTTGTATTTTTTTAATAAATTTTTTTATAAATTTAAAGTTCTATATGTAATTTTCTTTTAATACTTTTTTCTTAAATGTTATTCATTTTCAGGTATCGATTTTTTAGATTTAAAGTTTCATAATTGCTTTTCTAATGCCCTTCTGTTTTTGTATGTTTTTTTTTACTTTCAGGTATCAATTTGGTATATTGCATTCATGTTAATGCTTATTCCTGCAACATTTATTTTGTTTTTATTTGTACTTTGGTGTTGCAATGAACTCAGGTTTTTTCAACTTTTTTTTTTTTAATAATGTTAAAAATATTTTAAAATTTTTTTAATTCATCATCATCATATTTACCATGTACAAAAAAAAACTTTATAATGTTAAATTATAGCATTAGGCAATATAAGTTGATTCTTGTTGCAAAAAGATTTTTTGCAGTATCATCCATTGAGATTCACAATGATCAGGGTTTATATAGTCAGGGGTAAAAATGTCTTTTACAACTGGGTTAGGGAATGTCAGGGAATTTCTCATAGTGGTCAGGGAAAACAATTGCTTTTTTTTCTTATTGAGTCAAGGATTAACAAAAGATTTAAAATTCCTAATTTCATTATACCTATTGTTATAAATTGTAAATATTTCATTTTAAATATAAACTATTTTATCGACTATTTAATAATTTTACTTTTTAAGTTCTTTATTTTTATAAAATTTAATAATTTACCATCTGATGTTTGTCAAAAGTCTTCAGATTTTTAAATACTTTTAAACCTTATTCCTAAATAATTTTTAAGCTTTGATAAATTCTTAATAATTTCCTTCTCATTTCTGATGTTTTTCTCAATTTTTAAGTTTACACATTTTTAATCCGTTTGTTGTATCATATTTTTTATATTTTTACATTTTGTTTTTATCTATGTTATTATATTTTTGATTACCCTGATGGCACTTTATATTTATGTATTTTCCTAAAATTTTATAAAAATCAAATAAATTTTTAAATTCCAAAATCTTTTTGTCTTATTCAAGAAATGCAGACTTGATCAGAGTTGTCATAAAACATTTTATTCAAGAAATGCAGACTTGATCAGAGTTGTCATAAAACATTCATTTTATTTGTGCTATTTTTCTTTTCCAAATGTCTAAAAAAATAAAACAAACATATTTGAAAGATACTTAACTGTTTAGTTTTATTCAAAGATATTTAAAACACCAGTGGACACTCTTTGGACTCTCAGTCGGATATTAATTTTAATTGCAAAAACTTGTGTTTTTGCTATTAAGGTTAATGAATTTTTTTTTTTATTTACGATTTATGTTTAAATATAAATATATTTATTTATCTATATTTTTATTATTGTCATATATAATTATTTTGTTAATTTTATAGCAATGATTATTCTGAAGGCAATATGTTATATGATAAGTACGAAAAAGAAAAGTTTGAAACCATGATCTTGAAGGGAAGAACAGACTACTATATATCGCATAATCAAGTGCGAAGGAGATAGAAGTTTGCAATTGTATTCATATTTGTGTACATATATAAATATAAAAATGTAAATTTTTTACTTATTTACTGTCTAACATTCATGAATCAACAATTTAAACGTGATTTTCTTGTGTTTTTTTATTTTAAATGTTCATATATATTTGTGGAAAAAAAAAAAAAAAAAAAAAAAAAAAAATATATATATATATATATATATATATATATATATATATATATATATATATATATATATATATACAGAATCAGAAAAGGTAAGCCATTGTTTATTTAAAGCATTTGTTTTTAGTTATTAAAATAAATAGCAATTTTTAATATTTATTTGACTTTATTTAAAATAAGAAATAATGAAAATAGCCTGTGTTATTAGCAATAAATTTTGAAGTCTGAAAGCCAAACATTTCTTGCTCATACTTTTTAGTTTAATACTTACCTACACTTTTTGTTTACCCCTGTGTTGTGGGTTTTACTCGATTTTTAAAATTCATACCCAACTCGTAAAAATATGGATTTTATCTCAAATAGACTTTAATTCTATTTATGTTTTTTTAAATATATAATCTATATAGAGGTTGAGCATTATATTTTACATTTTATATAATTATATAATATATATCTACATTAGGAATAATTCGGGTTGTTATTTTTTGTAAGATATCAATTTTTGCTTTAATTTATGTTTTATATAACTTTTTTATGTGTTGTCTTCTGTAACTAACTATAACTTAGACATTCTTTATAATTTTAAACAAACGGAAAAAATTAATATAGGGGAAAGTATGCACCCTTGATCCTAAAATCCAGGGGAAAAAAAACTAAACAAAAATTTACGAAAGACAAAATTATAAAAATATTTTAGAGTTTTCTTTATTTATGGTTTTAATAAACTTGAAGAAAGTATATATATTTTTTTTATTGTCAATATGAGATTTACAATTATCATTAATTTAGGAGAATGTTATTAACATAATGCGCCCTGGATTTTATGATCAAGGGTGCGCGCTTTCCCCTATTATTTTAACGTTGTTGATATTATAAAATCTATTGTCTTAGAATTCTGACTAAATTTTGACACCCAAATAATAATATTATAAGACAATATATTTTATATTATCAACAAGGTTAAAATAATATACTAATTTTTTCCGTTCTAATGTTTAAAATTGTAAAAAATGATTAAGTTATTTTGTATATATTTTATTAATTTTAATGTTGTTTGTTTTTTCACACAACAATCACAAACATAATAAGCTACTTGAGTAGCTTTCTACACATTTGACATCTCTCGCTAAGGAGGTATTTATAAAGTACGTACACAGTAAAACCACTTAAGTAAGTACACACTAAACCTTGACAGATTTAAGACAACCTCTCCCCTTGTATGCAACTGTATTATGCTTTCAAAGCTTTACCCCCCCCCCCTCTCTCTCTCCCTCTGCGTACATACGCATTATTTATTACAAACTCAACTCCTTCCTAATGCCTAATGCATAAGTTTTTCCAAACATTAAAAACATAAAAACTTTTAGTTTATTGAAATCTATGCTACTAAACATACTATTGCTTTTTTAAACTCCTGAAATTCTGTTTTTTTTTAAAAAAAAAATAATTAAAAAATCAAATTTTAGAAGAGATAGAGATAATCAAACCACTTACGTACTCGCTGTACACCCCTCCTTATACGCATCTATGCATTTTTGGGTAACCCTTTCCGGTCATACCTGTGTATGTAATTTATAGAAGATCCCTTACATAGTAAAGTTTTTTGAACATGTTATCTACTAGAAAATTTGTATCAGCTTACATGTCAGGAATGTCAAAAAGAATTTACTAAAATTAATAACAATTTGAAACAGTAAGGCCTGAGTTGTTACTGCATGACAATCTTCAACCTAAAAAGACAAGTTGAAGCATTTGACAGTTAATTGACTAAAAGATTGACGCTTTGTTAAATGAAAATCTATTTAGTTTCGAGTCATAAAATTAATTCCATTGTTCGTTTAGAATATTAAAAAAAACCTGAAAACCTGAAAAATGAACTTGAAGAACCACTGATAATAGATTTTTATTCTAAAGGTTACCTTTTTTTTAAACGAGTGTTAATATTTATTCATTACTGCACATTTTAATAAAGATGTATTTTTTTTTTACTTTATTTCGGTTCCGTGCATGGTTTTGCTGTTTAGTGTTAATATTGAAAGTGATGTATTTTTAAAAAGCAGAAAGAAAAGTAGTGTTTTATTTTCATATTACAAAACACCATTAGCTATTCAATTGTCACAATTTCACCATTTCATTCTACACATGTATGCCAAAAATATTTCATTGTCAAATAGTTTTTTGACTTTCAATTTAATTTCAAATAATTGCGTGAACACATGATGCTTTTGTAAAAAGTTAAATGAAAATGTATGAATAAAAGAATTTAAATTTATTTCCTACTCTAAAACATGATTTTTTTTATTATTATTGATTGTAAAAACCTAATTTAAAATAAATTTAAATCTTTTTTTAAAGGCTCAACCCTCGGATTTAGGAAAAATGAGGTCGGCATTAATTTGTCTACCTCAATCTTTAAGAGGTCGACATCAGGTTAGCAAAAAATATTTGATACAAAGGTCTTACCATAAAACATTGAAACAAGGTCGGCATTTTTTTGCCGACCTCAAACATTTTGGGGTCGGCATTGCCGAATTTTGATCCTAATTCCGAGGGCTGAACGCTAGAAAATACATACACGGCGTTCATTTTTGGTCAAAAATCTTTCAGCCCGGAATGTTCGTGCGACTATTAAAACTAAATGTCATGTAGACAGGAATATTTTTACGTTTGGTTCAGTCTGCACTAAAGTATGCAGTTAAGTAACCAAGGATCATGGCTTAATTGGTCAAAAGTTGAATGTTTTAATGTGTTAATATGTTGAAATAGGAGTTATATTTTTTGTTCATGGAAAAATATATTTATTTTTACACATTCTTCGTATTATTTTAATCATAATAAATAAGTCTACAAAAAGATGCGCGATAAACCACTGTTACCTAAACACACAGTTTTACATTTGAAATTGATACTTGCATTAATATCTTTCTTTTTATTTAGAGATTTTGAAAGTTAATAAGTATATCTTGAGATATCTTATTTTTTCTTGTAAAAATTGACATTTTTGATTTTCAAAAAGTCTTAAAACCTAAAATGATGAATTAACTTTAAAATCTCTAACTAAATAAGGACCTAACACACTAAGGACCATTTGCAGAATTTTTTTATAAATGAAGTAAAGGATAACTATGAGTTTTTCTCTGATGTTTCTATGTGACTTTTTGACTAACTTTCAGAAAACTGGCAACCATTTTTAAAAAATATTTTTTTATTATTTGATTAAAAAACAAACAATTTTCAAGACTTTATTTTGAATGTTAAAATGAAAATGTTATATAATTTTTTATTTACTTGTCGCTTGACATTAAAAAAAATTTTTTTTAATTTATAGTTGCTAAAATATATTTCCTAAAAATAATATTTATTAGTAGGTATAAATATATATATATATATAAAACAGTATGAAAAAATGTTTACAAATATCTTAACTTGCAATATGTGACTGGCTGCACATCAGTGTTTTCCGTGTTTAACCGAAAAATGCATTCAGATCATTTTATGAAGTAAGTTTATGTTTATTCTACATTGTGTTATTAGGATATTTAAACGCACCAAATATTACTTTTTATTTTATTTGGCTGCGGTAAGCAGGCCTTGTGAGAGAAAAAAAACATGTTTGAAAGTGTTAGAAGTTCTAATTTTAATCTTTTTGTTATTAGATCTTCATAATTGTTTATATTAATTATTTAATTAATATAAACAATTATGAAGATAAGATATTCAAAAATAAAATGTTTTCATATTTTGAATATCTTATCTTTTTTATGAAGATTATATGAAAATATCTTGAAATGATATAAAAAAAGTCTAAAAAATATATATTAATTAATTTGAACAAATATAATTTCTGAAATCGAGATATAATCAAAATACAAAAGGATTTTCAGAAATAAATTGAAACAAAATTTGTTGCTTTTACATTCTTTTTGATGTTTGCCAGAACAAATTTTTTAATAAAAATAAATTATTCATTTTATTATTATTCATAAAACTGAATAGCCTTACAAGTCATTACATCTGTGATACCTGTTTTAAAATTCGCTATACTTGAAGTATTCTTTTTGTGACATACAAATCTAGAGTCCGTTTGGGACTCCGCATTGCTGCTTGGATCATGGCTTTACTTAGATAACCTTAACACAAACATTAAGGTTTCTAATAATCTAATACCTTGTATCAGATTACTATAACATACAAAGTATTCAAATAGTCGTTTGAATATACTAATTATAATTCCTAAAATACCTTTTTGTAGCTGTTTATACTTTTTATTCACTGTAGTACCAGTCTTTACATTGCTGGAGGTCTTTCAAACATCAAAAAGAATGTATAAGCAACAAGTTTTGTTTCAATTTATTTCTGAAAATTCTTTTGCATTTTGATTATATCTCGATTTCAGAAATTATATTTGTTCAAATTAATTAATATATATTCTTTAGACTTGGATTTTACTTATATCATTTCAAGATATTTTCATATAACCTTCATAAAAAAGATGAGATATTCAAAATATGAAAACATTTTATTTCTATTAGTTTTTATAAATATTACCTATTATAAAAATATCAATAAGATAACACCTTTCTTAATGTTATGCTTTTTATTTATTTTCTAATAAGTTAAGGTTTAGATGTATATAGTAATTCTATTGGTTTAGGGTTAAGTTATTCTATTGGTTTAAGATAAAGTTAAAGTTAGTTATTTAATCCACAACATATCTAAAGCTAGGCTGTTGAACAAGCTATGCAAATTACAGTGAGTGTAGATTTATGAAATAGAATTTACAAATTGAATAAAAATAGGACATGTATGATAAATTAATAGGACAGTAGTGACTTTTTATTTTTATTTTTTAGGTATTGGTACTTGACGACTTACTTTCCTGCAACAAAATCAAAAAAATCTTCAACTACAAACCAATTTAAAATAATTTTTATAGCAGCA
The DNA here is from genome assembly GCF_038396675.1 of Hydra vulgaris. Classification (NCBI taxonomy): domain Eukaryota; kingdom Metazoa; phylum Cnidaria; class Hydrozoa; order Anthoathecata; family Hydridae; genus Hydra; species Hydra vulgaris. Next base: position 41,709,957 of record NC_088934.1, on the reverse strand, counting down.
TTTCTAAGAAGAATTTTCCCTTTATTTTATTTACTAGTTAGATTACTTATATTTCATAATTTCTTTAAATTATTTTTGGAGATTGTGTAATTCTGGTGTTTTACAAAATTTTAGGTTTAAAAAATTATTTTACATATAGATTTTTAGTTTTTTAATAATTAATTTTTATTCAGAAGTACAATTATAATTGGAGTGTTTAATTTTTGTAATAATTTTTCTGCAAATATCAATTTGATATTATGTTATCAATGTGAGAGTATAATCTCAAGATATAATTTAAAAAATGGTAGGACCCAGTGAAAAAGCGCACATGGGATACGCGTGGATTTTTTCCACATGTAACCCATGTGGGGATTATTATTTTGTCCCATGTGGGTTTCATATGGTAAATCCCACATGGGTTTTATGTGGTAAATCCTACATGGGATATAGGTGGAAAATACTACATGTTATAGATCTTAAATGCCACATATTTTAATCCAAATGGTATAAAAGGAGTCAATACTAGACAAATGAAAGTCCGAATGCTTCTATGATAATCTTTAAAATTCTTTTAATTTAAAAATTACTTAAATAGTAATTTAAAATTAATCATCGAAGCTTTTAGAGAGGCCTAACTTAATCTGGTATTTGCTACTTTATCCCATTTGGTATTCAAAATGTGTAGCATTTTTGATCTTTTACATGTGATGTTTTCCACCTATAACCTATGTGGGATTTACCTTGAACTATTATGACGAAATTTTATAAAATTAAAAAACGTGTTGCAAAATGAATTTATTTTTAAAAAAATGCTATTAATCAATACATCCAAAATGAATATTAAAAACATTATTTTTTCTTTTGCGATTTACACGCCGTTTTTTGTCGATTGAATTAATTAAATCGCTTCGGCTTGCATAATACCAAGGTTTTTAGTATCTTCTAACTTTCTTCAAACATTTTCTAAAAAAAAATAATATATATATACAAATATAAATATATATATATATATATATATATATATATAGAGAGAGAGAGAGAGAGAGAAAAAGAAAGAGAGCAATTTTAATAAGGAACCTTATTAGTCGAGCAATTTTAATTATTAGCCAGGTTGAAGTCATTAATGACTACAATATTTCACAAATAATTATTTTCTAATTTATTACTTACAATAACTAACGTATTATGGGTAATTGAACACATATTATGCGTAATGAGCTTGAACCAATGAGGAGAATCGTGAAAAAAAGTGATCAATTAGGATAAGTAGTTAAACAAAAATGTAAAAACCTACTTTTTCAATGATGTAGACGTTGGGTGCAATAGCCACTGGATGCAAAAGTATCTTTACTTTTTCGTCACACACACGGCCTTCTATAATAACAGGCCTTGACATCGCGCAAAATGCCGTAAAAACTGAAGGCCGATTAAGCTTTCACTTTTACGTATATTGATATATTTTTATATTAGGTAGGGTGTAATGGCAGTCTATGTTTTCTAATAATAATCTCTAGTAAAGACGGAAATATAAAAAGAAAACCAAAAAATTGTTAAAAGATAATCATGTTTTTCGTATTTTAAATTTCATTAAGAATATTTATGTAATGTTAAATATTATCAATAACAAGCAAAACCATAACAAAGTATATATCTATATATTAGAAAGATAACTGTATTTTTAATTTTTTTTGCTAAAAATGGTAACAAAAAACACCAACAAAAGTTGATTCAAGCAAAAAAAAAGTTTTATCAATATATCTCAACAGGGTAAACATTTACAAATCCAAACATATTGAGAGACATATAGGCTAATGAGAAAATAAAAAACATAAGTAAATAGCATAATAAATTACAAAACCAATTTTCACATAAATTATGATAGCTTTAGTATTTTGGGAGTGGTAATTAGTGAGTAATTCTTTAGCAGAATTTTAGAATATACTCTGCATTGTTTTTTTGTGATTTTAAATTTATATGTAGCAGCAATGAACTGAAACTGAGTAATACAAAATGTTCTGCATAAAGGGTCAGTAGCACCTTGAAGAAAAAAAAGCAAAATATTGACCATTAGAAAAGAGTATCAGAAGGAATTTCAAGTCCGCCTCTGTTTAGGCTATACAGATAACTTCCATATTTATAATAATAATAGGTAGAATCATCATAAATTTTTATTTCGCTTTTTTGCACATAGCCAGCTATGTAAACTATAGCCACTAATGTAGATTTATTAACTTAGCTTTCAAGATCATGTATATTGTCGAGAAGTTCTTTTTCATCAGTAGAAATATCTCTAAAACATGTCACAGGTATGACCATCGATACCATCAACAGGAATGTCAAGTTGTAATATCAATTTAGTATGTTGAATATTAATTTTTTCAATTACAGATTTAGCGTTTATAAAGTAAGTACCTCCAGATCCCTCTCGAAGCTTAGAAAAAGCTTTTTCAAGTGGATCTGTTGAAAACCAACCTAATAAGGCATACTTTGCTCCATTACTCAACAAAGTTTCTACGAGATCAATAAAGCCATAACATGAATGTGCTATAGCATTGCTAGTATCTAGCGTAAGCTGTTTTACACGCTTACCTGTAGGTTTCATAAAATTTGACAATATCTCGTAGCAGTTGTAACTGTTGATCACCAACTGAGTGGATTTCTCCGCATAATTCATTTCTAAACCGAATGCCAGCACCAGGTGCTTTGACATTAACAAAATTCTAAAAAAAATTATTTTTTCAATAAATACAGCAGTACCTTCAAATGCTTTATTTTCAATCTCTGGATGCGTTCTTAATGCAGCTACTGTTTCTTCGCATAAAACAGACAAACAAAACTTTACAGATTGTCTCTCTATTGGTTTTGGATAAATGATTTAGCTGTAAGTTTAGAGAGTTTAAAAAGACTATTGCACTCAGTTTTATATAAAGTTTCTAAATCACTCCACTTAGCCAAAGCCAGTTCTTTATTGTTCAAAAATTGAAGTTCCCCAGTCTTTTTTTGTCAACCAATTGTTTCGTATAGATTTTAAGAGATGCACATAATCATACAATAAATATATACCTGATATTGTTAACCATGGTTTACTATCAACTGTTTTAAACATTCCAAAAAATCTTTGATTTACACGGTTACCATCAGTAATTGTTACTATTTTCAATATTATTTATCGTATCAACAATTTGTTGACATTGAGCAAACTGAAATTCAGAGGAAAGATTTGCAACAGGTTGAGCTCTACATATAAATTCTGGACCTCCAAAAAGACATTTAATCATAAATGATAAAATTGTTTTAGCTAATTTTTCAGGGTAGTTTACTGCTTGACCAAACAAAGCACCTCTTTGGTAAAGTAATGAAGCTTTGACATAGACCTCATCAATTAGTAGTATGGAAGTTCTTTTCAATGGATTTAAATTCATAAAAATACTATTTATAAAACTTAGGTCCTCCATTGAGCTTATTTTTGAAGTCAATTGTGTTAAAGTCCTTATACTTGGCAACTTGTAGTCAATACACAAACAATCATATAAACTTCGTCGCATAGCAAAATACTCATATGCTCTACATACAATATCTGAAGTATATAAAACTTCATCAACATTAACTTTTCTCATAGCATTAAGGTGTTCGAATAGAATATTTGACTGAAGCGAACTTTTTTTATTTTTTAAAAATCTAACTGCTTCAAATAAAGCTGATTTTGTTTTTATTAACTTTAATTTGTTTACAGCTAAAGATGAAATATTTTAAGTTGTGCCATTATGGTTAGCTACAAATTAATAATCATTGAAAATTACTAAAATAAATAATGGAACACCAAGTTTGTACATTTTTGATAGTATGTGTAAACTTTTTTTATTAAGTTGGAAAACAATAAAATCGTTATGATCACTTAAAAATGACTGAATATCGTCAAATATAAGTTCATCCTCTTTTAGAAAATCATTTAACTCATTTGGTAAAATGCTTCGAAAACCGCTTGAAGTTACAGTTTTTCTAACTTTACTTGCTGGTGTGGCTAAACAACTAGGCAGAATATTTTTAAAAACAGATGGTGGGCTTAAAGGTCGTTGCTTCCCATATTTGCTTTCAAAAGGTGCTTCATTTGGCCAATGCAGTTGACATACTGCTGTATAGTCTGTAACAATAAAACCAGTTCTTGGGATAGCTTCACTACATCTTTTTCTCTCCTCTAGATTCTTCGGGAATTTATAAATTGATATTTTTGTTGTAGTTGAGTATTGATATTTTTGTTGTAGTTGTAATTGATATTGTAATTGTAGTTGTATAAATTGATATTTTTGTTGTAGTTGAGATAGTTCGACTTGCAAAGAGATACACAGCATTTTAAAGGCATTTTTAAGTCATTTTAATTATTAAAAAAACTTATTGTTAGTTTGACAATATTATTACCTTACAATGTTAACGCCTTGAACCTTACAACGTTATCGTCTTGAAGTTGCGCTATCTAATTTATAAACCAATCAAATTTAAAAAATTTATTAAAAAAGCGCGAACAGAAACTTTCGTCTAATGTTAAAAGATGAAAATGTAAACACAGTATTTGGAATTGGTCTTCAGTTTAACAACTTTTTTGCGCGATGTCAAGGCCTGTTATTATAGAAGGCCGCAGTCACACATAATATAATATTCTGAAACTAATAAACAAACATCTAAATTTCTATAAGTGAATTTATTCTTTGATCATTGCCTTCATATCCTATCTTATTTTCATATCATCATCTATTATGGTATTATTTATATAACATATCACAACAGTATTATTAAATTTGTGATGTTCAAATATCATATGAACATTCTCTAACATGTTCATATGATATTTGAATATAGTTCTAGAGTATATTTTCTGCAAATAATTGACTGATGCAAGTTTAAATGTTGTCAAAAACCAAGTATGCATGCATGGGACACTGCAGTGTCCCACAAAGAAATGCTAGTTTGAAAGTCAAATTTTCTTTATTAAAAAAAAATATTAAAATAGGGGGGAGATAGGGAGGTTTCTGTAACTTTTTTTAGGCTCCAAAACTTTTAACTTTATATGTAATAAGGTTCATAAAACTTAAGGGACTTACGAAGTACATTGAGGAACAAAAACAGGATATTTACAGAAACTTTTCAATTTTTAATCTGGAGTACCACAGTGTAATTGGGAATAAAGTCTCTGGGTCCAGTATTCAAAGTAATATGATCTAAAGTATAAATAAATTAAATAAAATGCTTTAAAATGCATGCAGTTATACATATAACTCCTTTATAATACATACAACTTTTTTAAGGTTATGCTTGAACAAATTAGTACTAATTAATTTAAATTCAAGATTTAGTTCAAGTTCAAGTTATTTGTTCATTGTTTTTTCACTATTTTATACTTATTTGTTCAAATTTGTTAACTAGTACTAATTCTTACGACAGTAAGAATATATATATATATATATATATATATATATATATATATATATATATATATATATATATATATATATATATATATATATAATTTTTACTTTATTTACAACACCATTTGATATACAACAACCCCCTACAAAGCTTACAATAACTCAGTTAAGATTCAATCTGAGTTATTGAAACGTAATAAATTTAGCATCAATAGAAAAGTAAAGCTGTCATCATTTAAAATATAAAGGGTGTTGTCAAAATATGTTGAAAATAAAATTAATTTACTAATAAAATCACGTTCAACAATGATAAACATTCTTACTGTAGTAAAAAATAGTAATAACTGATAAATTTGAACAAATAAATATAAAATTAACAAAAAAAATGAGTAAATAAGAACATCAACTTGAACTTTAACTAAATCTTGAATTTGAATTAATTGGTACTAATTTGTTCATGCATAACTTTAAAAAATAAGTTTTTATAACAAATTATATGTATAACCAGTTATACATATAGTTAACTATCAGGAGTTGTATGTATAACTATATGCATTTTAAAGCATAATATTTTATTTAAACATTTCTTTAGATCATATTACTTTAAAAACTGGACCCAGAGGCTTTATTCTCAATAACACTGTGGTACTCCAGATTAAAAATTGAAAAGTTTCTGTAAATATCCTGTCTTTGTTCCTCAATACAGTTATAATAAGGTCCTTAAGACTTAAGTCCCTTAAGTCTTAAGGACCTTATTATATCTAAAGTTAAAAGTTTTGGAGCATAAAAAAAGTTACAGAAACCCATCTCCATCCTATTTTTTTCTTTATTTAATAAAGAAAATTGGGAATTCTTTGACTTTCAAACCTGCATTTCTTTGTGGGACACTGCAGTGTCCCATGCATGCAAGATTGGTTTTTGACAACATTTCAACTTGCATCAGCTAATTGTTTGCAAATAATTTACTCAAGATCTATTTTCAAATAACTATTATATCATCCTAATAATACGTCTATTTGCACAAATCTTAATCTTATTTCTATAAAGAAAGATAAACATTATTCGTGGTACTTACATACTTGCTTGCCATTCTTTATATTAATATAAAATATTTTCACACAATATAAACGTAACGCAATGCAATGTCGATTTAAAAATTTTTTAGTGTTTTTTTAGTTTCCAGCTTTCAAATTAATTCCCATGCAAATCCCACAGGAAACCCACGTGGGATTTCCCATGTGTGCAAATACCATATGGTTCCCACATGTAACCCATGTGGGTAATCCCACATGGGTTTAAGGTGACAAATTTTCATACGGATACCACATGGAAAAATCCGTCCCACGTAAATCCCATCAATCCGACTCGGAACCCACGCGGAACCCATGTGGGACGCGGTTTTATTTTTCACTGGGGATGAGGTACATAAACATACGTTTTGTTTTCTTATAAATAAAATTGAAGTTTAGCGCAATATGTCTGCACCGATAGAAACTACTCGCAAAAACTTTTGATATTTGTCTATTAAAATTTTACTGTTATTTTTATTTGGTTTCCACTTACCGTGACTGTAAGTTTGAAAACACAAGCGAACTGAATATCGGGAGAATTTTGGAAAAAAATTAACGCCGCCGTAGGTTATAAAATGCATTTGCGCATAAGCCAAAGTTATCTCGTCTGACTTCCTAAGGTTCACGGGAAAAAAAAGTAAGACGAAATATCGTCTAGTAAAAGAATTAAATTGTGTTGATTGTACATTGTCTCAGATTGGAAAACTATTCAGATTTTAACTGCATTCATGTTTGTTTTGATGTACCATTTAGACTCGTCCATTTTTGTTCATACTGTACTTTAAACTCTATATACCGTTTTTAAGAATACCAAACCTTCTACCATAGTCAAAAAGTACTGTATGATATCCTATGAAAATTATATTTGACATCCTTATATGAAATCGGAATAGGGTTTTGTAAAAATATTAAAGCATCCACTGATCTAATTAAAATCTTACACTTCAAAAACGCAAATATTTGTGCTAGTGCATTGTTTAGTATGGCATTGTATTATAGAACACTAAAAAAACACTTAAAATGTAATAAAGAATATATATATATAATAAACCTCAAATAATTTCTAAAAGAATCTTTACAAGCAACAAAATCTAAACTTTCAAAAAAAAACTGTAAAAAATCATAAAAATTAAAAGTTCAGATAACTCAACATAGATTAAAGTATTTTTTGTTTTAGCTTGGTTTTTGAAGGTCTAATTTTGTAAGTTTCTTATTTTTCAATTCCAAATAATGTTTCAAGTCTTGCCTTGCGTAAAAGATAAGATTTTTTTATTTCTTTTCTTTCTGGGGTGTCAGTAAGAATCTTAGATTTGTCTTTATTAGTTTTTTTACGAGGTAGAGCTTTTGGATATGGTCTTACTGATTCAGGTGTTATTGTGTGCTGTGATTGTAAGGCATTGCTTGCAATTTTTTGCTCACCATCCTTATAATCAATCATACAATCTTGTTTTTGCATAACTATGCCTTCAGATGTAATATGAGTTTAATATGAATTATCAAAGGTAGCTACTAAATGTTTCTATCAGAGGTCGGTTAGTTACTTCAGCACTTTGAAAGTTGTCATTGCAGAAAACAAGTCGTGAAAAAGGATATATTCCAAATGTGGAAAAACCTGCAACAATATTCCTGGCAATATATGTTGTAGTATATGCTGGTGTCACCATGCCAACTAAATCATGTATTGTTATTGATTTTCCTGGATTGCATACAAGCCAATCATTCTGAGAGATAAACAATTCTTGCTTGAAAGGACCAATAACTGCGAAATTTAAAGGTTGCATTCTATGAGTGCAGTGAGGAGGAAATGTTAAAACTACCATTCTGTTTTCACAACAATAATTTATGGCATCTAATGTACAATGGCTTTCATGATTATCCATTTAGAGTAAAACAGAATCCTCTTTCGAACGTGCTGATTGAAACTTGTTGAACGAGACAAACTTGTTTTTTCAGGATTTCTAAGCAAAAGTTTTTGGTGATGTTTCATGAAACCTTTCAACCACTCTATACCAGTTTGTTTATTTTCCATCCATTTGCTTGGACATTTGCAAAGTTTCATAGCATAATGAAATGCTAATTCTCTTGCTTGTTTATATATTAAGCCATATTTCATTTTAGAGCTATTAGATAGTCTCTTAACATTATTTCCTCATCTTTGTTAAATACTTGTGCAACAGTATATTTAGTTGTCATACCAAGCTTGGTCTTAGATAAATTTTTATACTTTTTTATTCTGTAATGTAAAGTATTACGTTTTATATTATAAGTTTTAGCAGCTTCGCTTGGCCTTAATAATCCATTTACAACTTGGAGAACAGCATTATTAATATCTTCCTCTATGACTTCTGCCACTCTCTTTTTTTTATAATTTCGAACCATTTTTAGTATCAGACAATCAAAATTCAGGCTGTAATAATCAAGCAATACAGTGCGAGAAGTTTAAACGACTCAAAGGTGCCCCATTCGTTTTATTTAAAACTGCCCCAACAGCATTTTAAATAATAAACGATTATTTTTTATCTCAATTATTGATCTATTCTGCTTAATTGTAAATGTTATGAATTATTCTATCTTATAAATAACATTAAACATCTCACAAGTAGGAAACATGGTCAGGAAAATCTTACAACTTTACATCGAAATGTTTACGATTTGTGCTCAAAAACAAATCAATCAAATATTTGTCCAGTTTAAGCAAAATGTCAGAAAAAACAGGTGACAGCTGCGAGTGTATATATCATCTTCACAAAATATCTAGTTTTATTAGGCTTAAATACAAAAACGTTTTAAAAATGCATTTTTTCAAAGCTGCCCCCGTTTAAAGCTGCCCTCCTTTCCCCTATTATTAAATAGGTCTTTAGTTTACAATTCTGTAAAGAATACCCCCTCTCAATTTGAGGGAAGCACAAACTTTACATAGTCATAAAAACTGAACACTGAATAATTTAAACATTTAATTTGAAATCTGTCGATGAATACATAACTAGTTTATATTTATGAAAAATGAAATAATTTTACTTATTGCCCTCATGTTTAGGGTAGGAGGGGGGGGGGAAAGATTATAGGGTTTCTTGTTCCCATTTTCCTATCACAGTTATACATATGAATTTAAAAAAATTTGGAATATTCTTTTTGTTTAAAAGTTGGTTATTTCAAGCATTTAAAAACCTTCCTACGCCACTGGATATAGGTATAAATGTATGTGTGTATGCATATATAAAAATATACGTATATACAATTTTAAATAGGTTTTAAAATATCATTACTATATAATTATATAATATATAGTCCTGTATTGCTATATAATGGATGGATAGATGTATGGACATATGTATATATGTATTGTTTAGATTGCCTATGTACGGATATGTTTGTATTGTTACCTATGTACCTGGGCAGGGGTGGATCCAGAATTTTTATTGACTAGCAGAAATGCCATAAATGTTTTTTTGTCTAAAAAAAAAAAAAAGGTCCTTACTATTCACATTTGCCGACAGTTCTAAAAGTCCAAGCTTGCCGTCTGTACTATACGATCTACATATGCCGATTTGCTGGTCTTTTGCAAATTTGCAGACATAATTATGTCATCAAATTTGCAGACATAGTTATGACATCAAATTTGCAGACATAATTAACTAAAATTCATTGATAGGATGTGGGGGAGGTTATCACACATCATTCGCGCCAGTCTTGGATGTACAATGACTTACAGTGATACATGAGGTCCTCTACCACTGCTTTCTTCCTCCGTCCGTCTAGAGCGGAAGAACATTACTTGATTTATGCGACATTAAATCTATCTAGTTAAACTGAATACTTTTTAACGAAATGATAGTTTACTTGTCTTTTATGATTTTTAATCATGACTAAAACCCTGACCGAACCCTAATCCTCAGTCGATATATTTACATTTAGTCCTTAGTATTCCTATTGCCAGTCAATGTATTTATGTCAAATAATACATAAAATATTATCATATAAATTTATCTTTATATTTAAATCAACAAAATATTTGTGCTTGTTAACATATTTTGGTCTGCAAAAAAATTGGAGATTGATATTTGAAAATGAAAACGACAAATTTAATCTAAATTTGTTTAAAATTCAATTTTTTTATTTAATTAAAACTTGTTTTAAAACACATTATGCTTTATTTAATGGCTTACTTTATAAAATATCTGAAAATTAAAATACTGTAACGATTTATATAAATTTATAAAAATAGTTTTTAAATAATTTCATATTTTTAAATATAAACTTCATTTCTTCATTACAATAAACTCTTTTGTCAAATAATGAAAAAAAGAAACAGGTTTCAAATCAAATAAAAAATAGAACCTAAGTAACTAAACTTTTCAATAAAAATATATTGCTTTAAATAAATAAGGAATGCTTTTAAAATTTAAAAACAGCAAACTTAATACATATTACAATTAATAACGATACAATTAACTAATCTCAGCAAATACTAAAAACAAAAGTGTCAATGAATAAATGTCAACCTAATGAGACAAACTTAATATGGTCGTTCTTTGTTTAAAACAACATAGTTCTTTATTTGATTTTGGTGTAGAAAGTTTTTAGTGGTTTTTTATAAATTAATATAGAAAAGTATATTGTGATGATAATACTCAATTTCAATTAAGTAATGCAATAAAGCATAAAAGTATTGAATATGGAAGTCAAACAAACTTTATCTTTAATCAAATTGAAGAAAAGCCATTGAACAGTATTGTCAAAAGGACTTTTTAATCCACCTATTTCAAATGATTTTGGATAATAACCAAAGTTTAGAAAAATAAAATACTGGCCTAAATTTCATATTCGTTAAGCAAATCATAATTTTAAAATACATTTTAATGTAAACAAGAGACTTTTTTGGTTTCAAAAAACACCTAAAAAGTCTAAAGATACTTTTCTTAAATTGCTAAATTCTGTTTCAAGTAGTTCTGAAACAAATTTTCTTAACATAATATACTTGTAACCAAAGTGTTTCTTTTAATAGCGTTTTAATCAGCTAGACTATTTCTTCACGTGTACAATTTGTGAAATGTCTTGTGACAAGTGTTAATATTTTATGCCTATTTTCTGATTTTTTTCATGCATAATGCTGTATTGCAAAAATCCAAAACAACCTTTCTTTGCTCATCATTTAGATCTCTGAGGAAGCTTTTTGATCATTATTAAACCTAAAATATATGCCCACACTATTTAGATTAAAAGTTTTCCATTATATGACAGTAAGTTTAATAAAATCACCAGTCTTGTTAAAGTTTGGGATAGTAGAAGTTTCAGGGTGATTAAGAAGAACATTGTAAGTATTATCAGAAAAAAACGTTTTGCTTTCTGAGTCCATTATTTTGTATCTTTTAGATAACGTGGACAAAAGTCAAACAACAAAAGAGTTCTATCTGTAGTTAACCAAGGTTTTTCATAAAATGTTAGAGTTATATCTTTATCACATATAACTGCCTTTGCTTTTCTATTTGACTATCTTACTGATTCTAAAGTTAAATGAATTTGATCACATAAAAATGAGGAATTTATTTGTTTACAGGTTTTCACAACATTTTCAAAAAGTATTTAGGGCCATCAAACATATAATTTGTATTACAAGTTATCATAACATGTTAAACGCTTTCCGAAAGAGAATTTATACCATTTGTTTTCCAAAAACAGCAACTTCCTGATACAATAACATTTTTGTAACATACACCTTGTCACAGAGAATAATAGTTCTTAGTAGAAATTTCCAAATTATAAAAAGGTAGTAGAAAGTTCATTGCAATTTTAGAACAAACTAAAAATCTATCTAAGAGGAAAACCGTGCAATAAGTTATTTTAGTTTAACCTTTTTGAAGTTTTGATGGCAATCAGATCATATAATAAAGTGTTTTAAAACTCGCATTAGGTAAACATTCTATCCAACGTGTTTTCTACTCTTTGTCTCTGGGAAATCTATAAAATTTTTAAAACGTTTTTAAATCGTTTGACTTCTTCAATGATAAATCGCTCGTAGAACAGCAATAAACATATTTCATCATTTTTAATAAACATAAACAAACTTCACCATTTTCATAATAGACTAAAAACCTTTTCATTTAATGATTACTATCCACTTCATTAAAAAAAGTTTTATAAACGGAGAATTGATATTTTACAGAATTTCTGTCTTAGCTACACTTTTTTTTTTTTTTGCTACAGGTTCTCGCTTGATGACTTTTAGTCACTACGTAACTCCTTGTTAATAAAAAGATTGCAGTTAAATAGCCTAAATATATGATAAATTATCGGGGGTATGTATAGAGTTGTTTCAAAATACGACAAATTGACTTTTGCTACAGCTGCCACAGTCGATTTGCCATTTTTTTTAACTCCCAGTTCAATTTAATTTGATACGCTGCGAAATGTTTGACATTCTTTCAAAATTTTATGGGTATGTGAGACAAAACCCGTTAAAAACATGGCTTTTTCAGTGAAGCATTTCATTTTTCCGAATGAAATATTTTCGTAACATAGTCAACTTGGCTTAACTTGGCTTAACTACGGTTTTGAATAAATTTCTGAAGAGCCGCATTTTGACTATTTGTAATCTCCATATCTTATTTAAATTACTTTTTCTCTTTTGCATGAAAAAGCAAAGTATGTTAAAAAAAGAAAAAAAAATTGTAGCAATTGCTACACTTGCTACAGTCTGGATCCGCTACTGCTAGGTATCTATTATTGATTCTCTAAAATAATATAAACATTTACATATTATATGTAATGTTAACTAATTGAACGCAAACTATGTACGTGTTTTTACTGTATTGTGAATTCTATTTAAAATAAATTTCTATTTAAATTTAGCTAAAAAAATTTTGAACTATTCTTAATACTTTTTTAAGAAACTCATTAAAGTTTTAAAAAGGACCAGACTTGATAATTAATTTTAAAAGCCACAAATATGCCAAGTTGATTTAAATACTAGTATTGGCTTATGCTAGATATTGTAAAGTATAAACATACTTAGACCACTAATTGATTAGACCTCGTCCAATCAATTAAAAACAAAAATAACCTATTAAAATTGTATTGCGACTAATGCGTTATAATATTGTTTGTAGAATTAACTTAAACTATTTATAATAACGAGAATCGTTTTATTTATAAATACTGCATAAGATTAACTTTTCATATTTTTTTAGTTTAATGTTTGGGTTAATTTTTGTATTATTTTGCCAAAAGCTTTTTTTATTATGTTCTGGCAGCAAAAAGTTTATTCACCATCATAAAATTTATATTTATATTTTACATTTAGTTATAATAGGCTGAATGAATAAGAAAAAGTAATTGCTTTTTCTCAGTAATTGGTCAGCTTTACGTGAATAAAATTATTTGAGCAAATTAGCAAAAAAATATTTTTTACTTTTTTGGTCCAAAATAGAAAAAGTGCCCGTGTATCTTACTCAATAGCTTTTTAACAATCTTTTGTTGCGCATTGTGTTAACATTCTAATTCCCCAACTTTCATCTATTAGATGTTTTGTCATGTGTCATGTTTTTGAGATATTTTAACTGCCCAACTAGATATTTTAACAATGCTCAACTTGCCCCGCTCTACCCTACTTAATATACTTATATTATACATAGTATACTTAATATATTTATGTATTAATATATTTATTATTGCAAGTACGGGCACGTATTTGCAGTTAAACGAATATGCTAGAGAGCTGCCTGAATTATTTAAATGGAATTAAAATGATTTGAATAAAAAATGGTTTGAGCAAATTTATTGGTTCAAATATTGTTTATTTTATAACTATTATAACACAGTACAGTTTATTTTATAACAAACAGCGCATGTAGCGAGGCGGAAGTAAAAAAACTGTTACCATAATTTTATTAAATTTTAATTGATTTTTTTTTTAATAATTTGCATTTCGTTTCTAATTAATAATATTAAAACTTTGTTTTAATCAGTTTAAAACACTTTTGATATTCTATGTTTGTTTAAAAGGGCGGTTTTAAAAACACTGGCAAGAGTGCGTTAGTTTCAATCTACTCGCGTAGTTTATGTAAGTTTTTCGTATTTTTTGTCTTGTTTAATCTCAGTAATCGCTATCAGCAAAATTTCTGGTACGCAGCGTCTAGTTATTCACTCGACACTTTTAACAACCTGTTTATTTACATAACTTTTACATTAACATCAAACTGTTATCATAGATCTAAGAGAGATAATTCTGATAATAAGAGAGATATTTCTGTATAAATTCAGGTAATATAGAGAAATATGTTTAGGATGCATCTTTCAAATTAATTCTAGAATTTATTTTATTCCAAAGCATCAACAATTTATCGTTACATTTAAAAATTAAAATTTAAATTATGAATTTTGAAAAATAATGTTGATATAACCAAGTTACTACAAATCCGTAAAAAGTTGGTACAACGTCGGTAATCAATAAAAAAATGTGTAATTCAAGAGCAAAATAATTTCAAACCTTTTTCCTACTCTCAGGTGCTTAATACATAGAAGGGGATGTTTATCGAATTTTTGAAAATTTTCTCACCCATATCGAACTTATAAAAACCCCTTTCCTCACCCTCCATCCTCTCTCTTCTCCTGGTTTTAATTTCAAAACTAAAAAAAAAACTTTCAGTGTAAGTCGACTATAAAAATTTAGAAAATATAAACTAACTGATAATAATAAAATTATTTATATCTATCTTTTATATATAATTAAAACATGAATTTCTATTTTTATTGCTAATATAGACTAAAATTTACCTATTGTTAATAGTCTCAGTAGTTATTTTTATATTAGACAATTTTGTTTGCACATTTTATTTAACTTTTCTATTTTATTTAAAAAATATAAGAGCCAATTAGTATGAAAGCTGAGAAAATAATTTTTTATTTACTTTTATTTAAAATTGAAATCTCCAAATGAATTCGCAAATAAAAATCTTTTTCGACATGAAATGTGCCAAGTGCTAAGCGCTGTAGAAATTTAACTTATATAAGATTGGCGACAATATCTGTTACAAATTATTTATGAGTAAATAATTTGTAACAGATATTGAATTTTGAAAAATAATGTTGAAATAACCAAGTTGCTACAAATCCGTAAAAAGATGGTCTTTTAAACACACAGCAAAAACGCGTGGTTTCTGCTGTGTTTTTAAAAACTCCTAATACGTTTCAAGATTAGAGTTAAGTGAAAATAAGCCGGGTGAATAAAAAAAGGCAATTGTTTTTACTCAGTAACTGGTCAGCTTTACATGAATAAAAACCTAAGGAATCTTCCTCAAATTTTTATTCACGGAAAACTGAGTAATTACTCCAAAAACGCTAAATATGATCAATTTTTTTTATTCACCCGCCCGATTAACTTTAGTATCTACTGAAACACCAATTGGTAATTTCAGAAACACCATATGTCATTTTTGGACAGAAATGAAGCACAGAATCATTTTATATGAATGTAGATACAAGTTACATACATGTCAGACCTTTCAGTCAACACTTTATAAGGCGATGACGAAAGGTCTGATTAATGTGATTTCTCAAAGAAACATGTATCTTCAGATAACACGATATCATCCATGGCTTACATTTGTATAAAAATGACTTCTGGTGTTTCAATTAGGTTCACGTTCAATTAGGATATTAAGTTTTAATTAATGGTTTTAACGTCACAAAAACGTCGTTTAATATATACTAAGTTTCCATAACGAATGTGAAATCAGTAATAAAAGGACGCGATATTTAAATTTGACTTTAAAACCTCATAAAACACGTGTTGAACTCGAGTAAAACTCCCCTGAAATCAACATGTTTTGGTTTCATGTCTAAATCGTGACGAACAAGTGACTATACGAATTTTAATTACGAAAGTGAAACTAGATGCGTCGGCTGGGAATACTAATATTTGGATTTAATAATTTCCAATTTAATAAACATTGTTGTTATTATTTCAGTTGAATTAAAAACAAAAAAATTACAATTTTGTTTTAAAAAAAAAGGTTTAAAAGCTAATATAAAGTGTTTCGTATTATTAATTTTTACCAATTTTATATGCAATTTAATAAATTATCTTTAAACAGTCAGAGGCGACTTTACGAATAAAATGAGAGGGGAGGGGGGATGAATCCTTAAAAAATACTGACTGGCTTCTTAAAACAACAACAAAAAAAAAGGTCCTCAAAACTAAAATTTACCCGACTGAATTGTGTCAAATACCCAACTAAGTTCGTTAAAAAACTGACTAAAACTTGAAAATCACCTTGAGGAGGGGGGGGGGGGGGGAGGTGTTACCCCCATCCTCCTTGCCCCCCCCCCCTCAAAGAAGAGTGATTTTCAAGTTACAGTCGGTTTTTTACCCTCCGTAAAATCGCCTCTGAATGCAGTTCCATATTTTGATTTTAGCTACATATTTTAACTAAATAAACTGTTAGCTAAAGCATGGCTGAGTTTTTTAAGAAAATTATTTTCTTCGTTTTTTGTTAGGTATATCATGAGTGCAATTAGTTTTTATTGCTTTCTATTACAATACCTTTTAATGTTTTCTTTTTCTTTTGTTTTTTTGATTTGCTAAAAAAAGGTAAAAAAAAAGTTTCGTTTTATCAACGAGTCAAAATAATTTGTTCCTTAATCAAAAGTTTATTTTTGCTAGACGGATAATCAAGAATCGGCTTAATTCACTGATCTCAAAATATAACTGGATAGCTGGTTCTATTGTTTTTTCCGAAAAAAGTTGAAGCTAAAATTGGCCTCCCAAGATGGCGGCGATTTTAGTTCCTAGCGGTGAAACCGATATACATTTTAAATGGCTATATCAAATTACAAAAACAAATAATTAAATAAGCTTATAAATTTGTTAAAAATAAAAGAAAACAAATGAATTTTATAAATATTAGAGAAAAAAAGAAATTATTTTTTTGTATAATTGAATTTATTATTAAATGGCATTTACAAATTTAGTTAAGTCTTATGTATAAGTATTGGGAACTAAAAACTATAAGTCTTATAGTTTTTAGTTCCCAATGATGTATGCTTGATGGTTAATAACATAACAGTATGATAAACGGCAATCATTTCTACCCTCTATATTCTCTATTTTTTGTAGCAAGATGCCATTTTGTACAAATTCTACATGAATTGTTAACTGAGTGCTGTGAGTATACAAAAACTTAGGGGTTCCTTCTAGAATTTTATTATACTTGAATTCTATTATTGCATAACCTATTTGAATAAAATAATATTAAGTGTCACTTATACTGGTAAAAAAAAACCAGGTCTGAATTATAGTTAATTATAACAACTTTTAAAACAAATAAAAAGTAAATAATAGTTTCTTATAGTTTGAAGGATAATCACTCAATACAATTGAAGAAACAAATGTATATAAAAATACATTTGTTTGAAAAAAATTTATTTATATCTTTATATAGAAATGTTCAAAACATTTCCTTCTCTTTGAAATATCTCCTTAACTTTAATTACATATCCTGCTTGCCTGCTGTTAAGTATTATGGTTATATATTACAGCTTGCTGACTTTTTTATATTAATGAACTGTAAATAGCTGTTAAATAATTTTATAAATATGTTGTTGAGTTTATTTGCATAATAGATTGATTATATGACATTAAATTCAAGAAAATGATTTGCTAAAGAATATCATTAGTCTTAAAGAGATTACTGCTACACAAATGATCTTGTATAATCGAAAAACATTGATCTTGTATAATCGAAAAACATTTCATTGGATATTTGGCAGCAATTAAATCTGCTAAAGGTATTTCTTGACTGGGTTGAAAAAGAAGGTTCACCATTATATTATTTATTATCATATAAGCTCAGTCAAAACCATCTAGAGCTCTTTTTTGGTGCTGTGAGATCTGCAGAAATGTTTAACAGCAATATCAATTGCCAACAATTCACATATAAATAACTTTTTACGCAAAGTACCGTTTAATTTTCAAATGAAAACTGCAGCATCAGAGATAAAACTCATATATATGTTTTAGATAATTCTTTTGGTGATTTTAGTTCTAAAATATCTTTTACTGAAATTGAATTAATAAGAAAATATGATTTGTTGGAGAGAGAACCAACAGTTAGTGATCACGATAATGCAGATATTCCAAACTGCAACAATCTATTTGAATACAAAAAAACTTTGATCCCATATATTGCTGGATAATATCCTCATTAAATGTCAGAATGCACTAGTACTCCCTTTTCATTTAAAACAAAATAGCTTTTTAAAATTCAAAGACATAGGAGGTTTGATTAAACCAACCATAGGTGTTATATGCAAAGAAACAGAAAGGTGTTTCCAAATTAATTGGTTGTTTTAATAGATTGCCTCTTTCCAAATGAAATTGGAATTCTAAATGCATTAGCAAGTGCTGCTTTGAGATCAGTCGATTTCTTGAAAATAATAATTGATCTAGCTCCTCATGTTTGACTCAACTATAAGTGATAACAATATATTTTTCTTGTTTTTTGGCTCATTTGGCAGTTTGGCTTCAAATTAACTAGAAAAATAAATAAATATATATATATATATATATATATATATATATATATATATATATATATATATATATATATATATATATAATAATATAAGACACAAATAACTAAATTAAAAAATTCTAGAAGGAACCCCTGAGTTGTGTGTACTCACAGTGCTCAGCTAATAGTTCATGCAGCATTTGTAAATTTGTGATATCTATTTGAAAAACTAATTTTAAAATAGCTTATTTTAAAAAGATATTTAGCTGCCTACCATGCAGTTATGTTATTAACCTTCTAGCACACAGCATTGGGTAGTTAAGAACTAAAAGGTGCATAAATTGTATTATAAACAATATTAAACAAATAATTTATAGTAAAACTAAAATTAAAAGAAAGTAGTTAAATGAAAAATAAACAAAATATGAATAAAATTATTTCAGTTTTTCAGACTTAAAATAATTATTCGAAAGTTGTTTGGAAATTGTTAACTTGTATAACTACTAGTTCCTTATTTGTTCTTACTAATGTTAAATAAACTAATTCTTAATTAAAAAAAACTAAAAATTTTTACCTTATTTAATAACATTTATTTATCTTTAAAAAAGCAAGATATTATTATAATATCTTATTTTTTTAATAATAATAATTATACAAACTTATTGTTTAGAATATATTTTGTTAAACAATAGAGATATTTGCGTAAATATGTAATATTGCCTTTTTTTTTTTAATTATTGTTATATAAAACCAAAAATTATATTTGAGACATGTACATTTCATAATATTTATATATGTAAATGACATATAAGTTCGTAACAAAAATTTCTTCATTTGTAATCAACCGAAACCGTCGCCATCTTGGGAGGCCAAAACTGGCTTCAAAAATTTTGCCGCATACGCTATCCAGTTATATTTTGAGATTAATTAAAACGATGTTTTAATTAAAGGTTTTTATTAAAGGTTTTAATTAAATGTTTTAATTAAAGGCTTAATTAAAACGAACATCTCCCGTTCAATGAAATTCAACAATAATAACCGATTTTAACGGTTTATAAAGTTTGAATAATAGAGTGCAATCCAAACAAAAATAAAGAAAACCAAATTTATAAAAATAGCCTCAAACAATTCACCGCAACGGTTTTAGCTAAGCGAATAAGCTAATTACCTAAACTTTGGTAGTGACGTTTTCGAAATTTAATTACAAATTTTGCTAAATTTATTACTAAGTTTTTTTTCGAGCAAGTACTTTCACAGTACATATCAATAAGATAAATGATAAAATTAATTTCCAAATAAATAAATACTCTGCTTCAGATGTTCACGCGGAGATAAATTGGAGCTACTAAAATACAGAGATAAGTGAAAACATCAACAAGAGATCGTCACAAAATTTAATCATTTCAAACTATATACTGAAAGACAGCGTAACGATATGAGGGAGCACATAACACGATGCTTTAAGTAAGAAAATATTAAAACCTAATGATAGGTTTTAATCAATTTATCATTTTATTTATTTTATGTTATCAATATAATAATGTTCTCTAATTTTTTGATGTTTAAGTTCAGTGAAAGTATTTTATAGTTTTTCTAGTTGATATTTTAAGTTGTCGACGTTATTTTTCTGCTTTTCCAAACTTTTGTTTCATGAAAATAATCATAAGTAGCATAAAAATATTTCTATATTTATTCAAATTTAGTTTAACTTCGTGTGTTTTTGAAATATCTTGTTGGTTATATTCGAAAAATGAAAATTGTGATTTAACACCGAAATCGATGCATTTACAAAAATTAATTACATTAGAATTATTAAACATTTATAAAATGTGTTACAAATTGCTCTATGAAATTGAAGCTATTTAAAGTCTTTTTATAAGGTGTTTTTTGTTTTATTACACGTTGAGTCGATGTTGACATTTTTATTGAATTTTTATATAAAAGTATTAGAATGTGTCAGTTTTAACGTAGGAGAACGCGATAAAAATTTTAATTTTAGTTACGTTTTGCGTCTCGCTCTTCTACGTAAAAAACAGTGATAATTGTCACCCTATGTTTTAAAATAAAACGCACCTTTTGGCGCACCTCCAATTTTACATCGACGTAAGACTCGAGTTATTTTTAAATAAATTACAATCATCGACTTTTTATAAAAAATTAGTGAAAACGAGGCTGCGCTTATTAAAATGAAAGCAAACACGATTTTGTGAAAAGACGATATTGGCTAGGATACAATGTGTTATTGTGGATATTTTTCATACAGCTATGATTTTGTAGGTAAATCATAGTTGCATGAAAGATTTTTTGGAGCTCCAAAAATTATTAGTTTTTCACCTTTCCACGTAAAACTATAGAGGGAAACTTTTAGTGTCTTAGGAAATGACTGTTAATGAGGGTGTTACTCAACCAGTAGTTTGATCAAAAGAGTGACACTAAACATTAAAAGTAATAATAATATCACCTAAAATATATGTGTATAAATAATAGTATCACTAAATGTAATTGTAATTGTATCAGATTAGAATTCTTTTTTTTTAAACACAAACAAAAATCTTCGATAACAACTAATCTTAAATAACAAGCAGAAGAGCTAACAATAGTTTTTCAATTTCCGCTCTACACACACAGCAGACATTAACTACAATAACAAAAAAACTAATTTAAAAACTTTAGCACTTAATGTCAAAATTAAATTAATGTTGTCTAAAGGCTTGAAATTATTTTATTTTGTTATGTTTAAACTGCAAATTATTTTAATTTTTTGAAAATTCAAATAAAGATCAATTACAAAAAAGGAACATAATAAAGAAAATATTGGTAAATCTAGTCTTGTGCATCAAAAATGCTTGTTGGGTTTTGGTAATCTAAAAAAAGATTTTAAACACACTAAGTGTAATGCTGGGTAAAATTGTAACACAATCCCAGCCGCATTATTTATTGTTCTGAAAATTTTTAAAAGCGTTTTTCTAAGACCATTCAGTATTAAGAAAATGTTCTTAAATCAATGGAAATAAAAAAGATAAAGAGAAGAACAATTATTTCATGCTTATAAGTCAAAATCATTAAATAGTTTATTAAATAAATAATTCATTTAGCATAATTTAATTTGGCTGTCTAGCAGTTACTAATTTTGAAGCATTGCTATTATAATTTTTCTTAGTTTTAAAGCATTATTCTATCATTATCATACATTCATATTTTATTTCTTTAACTAAATTGCCTTGAAATTGGGCAATATCAATCCCAAAATGAAATTTTTGTATTTATTTATTTTGCCAATATCTAATATGTTTATTTAATGTATTACATTAACATAACAAATAAGTATAACAGATATTATATATTTATGTTATGTGTAAATATGTAATGTTTGCTATGTTTAGTTGTTATCCAATGTAGTATTACGTTTTACATATTGTTTACTTAGATATATTTATCTAATATGTTTTTTTTCAAGTCATCTGATAGGTTTATTTATTGTATTGATTTATGTTGGTTCGTGGCATTTGTTTATGGCATGAATAAATAGATAATAACAATATCACCTTTCACAAAATTAATTTTTTTTAGCATCTGATAAATCATAAAAATAAAAGGTTGTATTAGATAAGTAACATGGGCTGTATTAGAAAAGTTATATGGGTTGTACTAGATAAGTCACATGGGCTCTATTAGATAAGTTGGTGCTTAAGAGACTCATTTTAACCCTCATTACCCAACTAATTTAAACTAACCCAACCCATTACCCAACTAACTACTTATATACTTAGAATAAATAAGAAAATTCCATTAAGAAAAATAATTTAATTTAAAATAAAAAATTAAATCGTTTAGTTAATAAATTTTTATTTAATGTGTTGTTAGGTGAATATGAGAGTTTTTTTCCTTCAGATTTTTCATCTTAATATGTGCATAGCACAAAATTATTTATAGTGACAGGAAAAATTAAAATGGTACAACGTCAGTAATCAATAAAAAAATGTTTAATTCAAGAGCAAAATAATTTCACAGCTTTTTCCTACTCTCAGGTGCTTAATACACAGAAGGGGATGTTTATTGATTTTCTGAAAATTTTCTCACCCACATCGAACTTATAAAAACCCCTTTCCCCACCCTCCATCCTCCTTCTTCTCCTGTTTTTAATTTCAAAACTAAAAAAAAAATTTCAGTGTAGGAATTTAACTTATATAAGATTGGCAACAATATCTGTTACAAATTATTTATGGGTAAAGTTGCTTAAATAGGTTGCCAGGAAAACAATTTTTGGCTGAATATTCAAACTAGCTGTAAAATTTTAGGACATAAAACAAAAATTTTCTTATTTAGAGATTGGAAATAGGAAATGAGGAGAATTCGCACAAAACTTGCGGTTGTTGAAACAACGGATGAGTTGTTTTATGACGATTCTTTTAGCAAGAAACTTTCCCAAAGAACCAATCATCTTCGAAAACAAAATATTTTAACAGATGTTGTACTTGAAGTTGATGATCAAATGTTTCCAGCTCACAGGATTATTCTTGCTACAAGCGGTGATTACTTTTTTTCAATGTTTAGTGGATCATTGGCAGCTAATGAAAAACATATTCGTATTCACGGAGTATCAGCAAATACAATGGAATATATTTTGTCATACATTTATTGTGGTAGTATAGAAATATCAGAAGAAAATGTCCAGGACATTTTAGAAGCTTCTGCCCTTATGCTTTTGGAGAGCTTGAAAGAACGATGCGGAAAGTTTCTCCGTGATCGCATTGATGAAGAAAACTGTCTCAGAATATTTAGTCTTAGTAAGCAATTTTCACTGTCAACTTTACAGACCAAAACTTTTGAACTAATTACATCTCACTTTTCAGAATTATGCTCTCATCCTGATTTTCAGCTTCTTGATGCTAGTACTCTTATAGATATACTTTCATGTGAAGAAATTTCGGTACCGAATGAAGACACTGTATTTACTGCTGCTTTAACTTGGTTTAATTATGATTCACATCAACGATCTGATGATTTCAAAAACATTTTAAAAGTCATCCATTTGCCTTTTGTCAGCATAGAATTGTTGAAAAAATGTAAAGAGAGTATTAGTGTCGATAACTCAAATATATTTTCTTTGCTTGATTCTGCAATTGAATTGACATTAAGTCGTAGTTTCAATGATGACTGCTTTCCTGAAAACATTGTTGGAGTGTTTCCAGAATCTTGGATGTCAGCACGAAAATGTGAACAATTTGTAACAAGCATTGTTGCTTTAGGTGGGCCTACTTTGAACATATATAATTTTGAAATTGACCATTGGACTGAGCTAGGAAAATGTACCCCACGTCATTGCCCAGGTTTATCTGTGTTAGGCTCAAGCATTTATGTGGTTGGTGGTAGTTCGGAATGGAAGCGTAAATCATCTGGAGAATGTTTCAGCATTGAGAGTTGCACTTGGTCTGCTATCTCAGACTTGAACACACCTCGAAGCAATTTTGGTCTCGTAGAACTACGTGGAAAGTTATATGCGATTGGAGGATATGATGGGAATTTACCACTAAGGTAATTATACCACCTTCGCAATTTTAGATACTTACTTGAATTTTATTTATCTCAAAAATTTATTTTCATTTTTGAAAATATTTTATTATCTTAAAGTTTGTATATATACATATATGTGAAGGGTCTTGGGAAAAAAAAATGAGACGAAAAACTTGTCTGAAACAATTGTGCTAGTGTCATCTTGTATCATTTTTTTCCCCTTTTAGAATAACGTATTGCGAAAGCGAAAAAACAATGGCAATCCTAAAAAATAAAATTTTACAAAACTGATAAAAACACACCTTATTATCGGTTGCGCAAGTTTTTGTTCATATCTAAAGTTGAGGTTTTTGGTTATTTCATATATATGTATATATATATATATATATATATATATATATATATATATATATATATATATATATATATATATATGTATATATACATATATATATACATATATATATATATATACATATATATATATATATATATATATATATATATATATATATATATATATATATATATATATATATATATATATATATATATATATATATATATATATATATATATATATATATATATATATATGTATATATATGTATATATATAATTTTATTATAGAAAAGTTGAAGTTTACGATATTAAGACAGACACATGGACAAATATTTCAGATATGAATAGCCCTCGTGATGGAGCTTGTGATGTGTCTGATGGGGAATGCTTGTACTCAATTGGGGGTTACGATGGGTCTCGTTATTTGACTTCAACAGACTTTTATGATCCAGAAACAAAATTATGGAACGATGAAAGTAAAAAGACTATCAATAATTACTTTTCAACTTTTTTGCGTCTTTTTTTTTAACTGCTTTGTTTTTTATAATGCGTTCGATGGCTAGCGATATTATCACAAAATTGTTTTTTTGACTAGAGATACCTCAATTGCAGGAGAAACGACAAAATGCAATGTGCGCTTATTATGACGCAAAGATCTACGTCATTGGAGGTTATTATGACGACCATTTTCATAAATCTGTTGAAGTTTTAGACTTGGATCAAATGAAATGGTTAAGTGTTGCTCCTCTGCCAAAACCACGTCATTACGGTGGTGCATCTGCAATTAATGGGTTTGTACTATATTTTAAGGAAACAAAAAAGTTCCAAAAATACTTTACGGGAAGGGTTGTTTATTTAGGCTTCAATTTAGTTTTCTTTTGTTTTGTGTTGGTTATTAATTTTTAGAACATTTTTATGCAATGAGTCTAAAAAAATATTTTTATATTTTTAGACGCTTGTTTGTTTGTGGCGGCTGGAGCGTTCAGTTTCCTGTAAGCACAGTTGACGTGTATTCAATTGATGAAGATATTTGGAGCACAATATCTGATCTTCCGACCCCAACAATGGTGCGTTGTAGTACAATAAATCTCCATCGAAAGTTGATGTTAAAAGTAACGTCAGAGCAAAATGTCGTGAATAAGAGGAAAAATACGATAGAAATGTTGCAATACAAAGTTTCAAGCTCAATATAAATATGTGAACCTGTAAGTTTTTTTAATTTTTTAAATTGCGTTAAATTGAACTTTTGTAATATTTGGTTGTTGTTATTTTTTATTCATTGTGTTTGGTTATTGCGGGTTTTTTGTTTGGTCTCCTTGCGTCAATGTTTTAGTAAAAACATTAATTTAGTTTTATGATAACTTTTTTTTGTTTTCTTATTTATTTGTATTTTTAGGTGATGCTCTTAGTGATCTTTGGTGTGTATATTAAATCCCCTTAGAGTTTAGGGGTTGACTACAGACATTCGGAAAAATAGGCTTTGAAACTAGACACCCGACAATTAGAGGTCTAAGGCCAGACACCCGGTAATTAGAGAAATTTGAATTATCTTCAAAATTAAAGAGCAATCACATGATTAATTCACTTGGTTTAAAATAAAGAAAAAGAGAATACATAATCAATCTTTACTGAATGCGATGTTGCTGCAACTTTGCGAGTTGACTAAGTTACTCAAATTTCCAAATGACAAGTTAATAGTTGTTAGTAACCATGTAAAATAATCCCTTGGTAACCATGTAAAATAATTCCTTCGGTAAAAACACTTTTGTAAAAAAATCTTGTTGATATCAAGATTAAAAAACATTTGACTTAAATATTGAAAGTACCAAGTCTTTTTAATGTAAATAAATGCGAAATTGCTATTAAATATATATACGTCTAATGCGTTTGATTGTTAATATCTTTATTACAATATTATTTTTTATCGATCAGCTGGCTCATAACAACAAATCATAAAAACATATTTGAATTCTTAAAAAAGTTTTTTCAAGTGAGGAGTTTAGTTTTGTTTTAAAAAAATATATATATTTTTTTGTTTCTAAAAAATAGATCGCGAAAAATCAAATTTTATGAGTCATTGGTCTAAAGGTAAAAGATTTATTTTTATTGATAATATTTTGAAGAAACATTTTTTGTTGGTAATATTCTAAAGATACACTTAAGAAGGCGAATTGGAAGAATAAAATTTAGAAATATATTTAATATACTTCAAAATTAAATTCGTTCATTACACGCTTGCGTTTAAAGAAAGCGTTCATTGTAAAACTACGAGTATTATAACATAAGCGTATTATAATATGAAAGTTTTACATTGTAAAACTGTCATATTATAATACGCTCAGGTGTTTTATAGGTGGAGTGTGAATTATATTAATAGTCTTGAAATTTTTCCAAACATTAGCGAGTTAATAAATTGTAATTTTAAAAAAAGTATTTGCATGCACCTTTCTTTGTTAAATCTCAACATATATGCTGTGTAGATAACCGCACAGCATATATAGTGGTTTAGTGATAGGGTCATTCCAAGCCAAGTGGTCCAGAGGTCCCCACTCTACCATCTCCGATTATAATACAATTTTGTCAATATGTTGAATATGTTTCAAGAACATTACCAAATTTGTAGATCAAAATCTTTATTATTTCGGACTTTGTGGTACTTTTTGTAAGACTTACCCAAACTACGATATCAGTCTGTAGTTAAAAATCCAAAATTTGAGGTCTTATATTTTCGTAGTAAAAGGGTAATATATCTTAAAAACGTGGTTTCTTAGTAAACTGAAGGTGGAGATTATAAAAAAAATTATTATAAATTTTATATTATGCTTACATTTTAGTCAATGGTTCACCGTCACAAGTAGCCGTGGCGGTATGTGCATCGTAAACACATGCAACAAAATTTCCAGGACTAAGATCAGACTGAAACTAATATGATTAAGTTGTTGTTATAATTTTCATTAACGTTTGCAATAAAAAAATGTGTTGTTATTTGAAATACGACTGACACAAACCTGATTTTCATTTATAGGTACAAATTTGGGATTATCAAGAGTACCTGCAACTGTGTTTCCAGTACTAAATCGCTTCTCTTGATTGCCTTTTACACTGTCTACTTTATCACTAGCAACATAAATAAATGAAATACCCGTGACACTTTCCTTGCAAAAACCATAAATATATGGGCGTTAAAATTTGATTATCAATTGGCCGTTGAAGACTGGCACGTGCTGCTAAACGCTTCACAGTTCCATCAAATTCCATCACAGGGAGATTTTCCATGACTAATTGCAAAGAAGTTCCACTTTGCTTTAATGCCATAGTCAGTATAATGGTAACATAAATTTAAAAATTTTTTGAAGTTTTTGTATTGCGCTGCTGAACCATCACTGAAATAATGAATAAGTTCAAAAGACAATAGATTATTCTCGCGGAAAAATCCGCGAATAAAACACTTTTTGTGTATTTAAGAATATCTCTAAGAATGTGATTGAAAAGAAAATTTTTGGCACGCACTCCTCTATAAAAACTATTACTTTATTTAAGTAAGTATTTTAATACTTACTTAAATAGAGTTTATAAGTTAATATTTAAACTAGATTTTTAGGTGAAATAGTCAAAATAAGTAATGTGGTTCACCTGGTAAAAAAAGTTGATATTTTTCAAATTTTTCAAATTTTCAGTTTAAATTGTTTTAGAACAATTAATTACCACTGAGTTCAATTCTGAAATCTGTTTTTTAGTATATTAAACACAAAAGTTTTAATTTAAGATTTAAGTAAGGTGGTCTAAAATATTTCGCATAGCAACGGTCCCTAGCAACACACTTTTCTCTTCTGTTTTGGGCTTATTTTTGTATACTTCGGATATTTTTCAAAAACTTGAATTCAAGTATGATAGCCAAGCCTGTTCTATACCGTAGTTTGCAATAAAATAAGCAAACCACATTTATACTTTTAGTGTTATATAAAAAACAAAAAGTGATAGAACTTTATATGTGAATATATCTTTATAAATGAAGATCTTCATAGATTTTAGTTGTTTATTTATTTAATTTTAGCTTATATAAAAATTAATGGCAAATAAGAAGAATCATGTAAGAAAAGTTAAGAGAACATTCTCTGGGAACAAGTTCAGAAAAGCATGTGTTATCGAAATAGTAGAAATAAATTTACTAAAAAAATCATGTAGTGCTAAGAAGCTTAGCAAATTTAAATGGAATGAAAAACAGAGTTCAAATGATTTTAATTTTCCTAATATGATTATGCATTTTCCTATTCTCAAAGAAATTTTGATGCAAGTTGGCAGCTGCCCAGATTGTCAAAATGGAGTAACTATAAAAAATAAAGATTCAAAGAGAATGGGGTTTCATAGTTTGAAAATCGAATGTACATCTTGTTTTTACGAGTGGTGCACTTTTACAAGTAATACTGTGGACAAAAACACACAAAATAAAAGCAGGAGTGCATTTGACATTAACATAAGAATGATTGTTGCTTTTCGCGATATTGGTCAAAGGCATGAACCGATGAGTCGTTTCGCTTATATAGCAAATATTAGTTGCATGAGTAGAAATTCTTTTCAACATAATCATAAATTGATTAAAGTTGCCTATGACTCTGCTGCTAAAGATTTTATAAAGTTTGCTGCAAATAAAATTAAATCAAATGCTGTCGAAAACCCCTAGCGCTGTTCCATTAATATCTATTGATGGCACTTTGCAGAAGCAAGGATTTTCTTCTTTTAATGGTGTAGTTACTGCTTTATGCGGAGGCCGATGTGTTGATGCAGATATATTAAGCAGGTATTGCAGAGGGTGTCATATTTGGTTAAACAGAAAACAACATCCAGGTTATGAAAACTGGAAAACAAATCACAATTGTTCTTTAAATCACACAAATTTTTCAGGAGCTATGGAAAAAGTTGGTGCACTAAATATCTTTCAGCGCTCTTTGGAATTATATGGTCTAATATATATATACTATCTTGGAGATGAAGACTCATCTTCTTTGAATTATGTAGTAGAAAGTGATCCTTATGTTGAGTATAATATCAAGCCAGAAAAGTTAGAGTGCATTGGGCACATTCAGAAGAGAATTGGGACCCGACAGTCAATTGCGTCGTCATGTTTTATGTCCTATAGGATCTGAAAGTTGGTGTAAATGAAAAAAATTAGAAGGTGACCAGGGAAAAGACAACTATAAACCAAAAGTTAATCTACCAATATGGTTTCATGATACTATATTAGGTGATTTCAACAATTAAGGCAATGACCAGTTATTAAAAAAGTGTGTTAATGGAGAAACACAAAATTATAATGAAGGGATCAATAATGTTATTTGGTCTAAGTGTTTCAAAAATGTGTTTGTGAAGAAAGGTACCCTAGAAATTGGAGTGAATTCAGCTATATTGAGTTTTAACAAAGGAACATCTGGTCTTAAAAGTGTTTTTAAATATCTTAATATTGAACACAGTGGTAAGACTGTAACTGGCTCATTGAAAAAGGACATGCGTTGAGTTAGTAATATGGAGAGAAAAGATAAAACTATCAATAAAAAAAGAAGCATTCAATTAGAGGCTTTTCTAAAGGCTGGTTTGATAAAGAACAAGAACTTGAAGCTAAAAAATCGTATCCTTCCGGAAGTTTTTAGACCATTTTTAATTTTTTTATTTTTAAAACGTTGTTTTTCTCAATTTGTCATTTTTCACTATTTATGTTTACGTGGAACAAGATATTTTCAGATTGGTTAAAGATAGTGTGGTAAAATTCTCAGCATTTTCAGTAATCACTTAGATCTAGAGAATGGACTAAAATCAATACATAAGGTGCTATATTTACAGTTATTGCTTATTGTTCATGCATACCCCGAAAAGTACTTATAGTAATAGAAAAATTTAAATTTTGACTTTTTTACCTATGCAATGAGCTTCATTTTAGTTCAAGAACTAGATAATATTAAGCAAAGTTTTGTGAGAAAAATATATTTTATCAATGAGTTTTCTCGTTTCATTATGTGTACAGTTTTAGGCCTTTTTTAGCTAAAATTTGATGTTTTTTAGAAGAAAAAAAACTAGTAACTAAAATTCGTTATTGGAACTATTTTATTAAATTAAAAAAAATTCTATTTGACAAAGAAAAATGTATATCATGGTGAACCAACTTAAAGCAATCTATAAGTGCTGAGTAATTACATATCTTAAATATTCCCTAAAATATAAGTTTCATATTATTAAAACGTTCCAAAAAAAAAGTATTTATCAATACATTAACAAAAAAATTTTTAATAAATAAATTTAAACGCCATTTCTTTTTCTCGAACGTAAGTTTCCGATCTTTAATTTTTTTTAAAAGAAATACTGGTATGATTAACGCTTTTGTAGTTAATAAATGACGTCAAACAAAAAAAGATAAAGTTTGTAGAACAAGATAACGACTGACAGACAACCTAAAAGATTGCAAATTAAATTAGTCAGGAAAGCAAGATGAAGGAAGTGAATTCTGAAGAACCAATGTTTGAGGAAAAAAACTAGACGATTAAGAGTTTTTGGAGCACTCAGAAACAGCCACAGAAAAAGGATAATACTTTGAATAACGAATGAGAAATTTAATAGCGAGTAACACGAGAATGAATTTTAGTAGATGGCACAGGAGACGCTAGCTCTTTAGAGCAATGCCTATTATAGTATTTGTAGAAAAGAGAAAGAGAACCAACATTACGACGATGTGATAATAGTTGGAAGTTGGCTGAAAGAGGAGCTCCAACTATGTTTACAATGCGTTTTTGCACCTTGTCTAAAAAAGAATGGGCATCATTAGAAGATCTGCCTCAGAAATGGCAACAGTATTCTATACAAGGCCGGATTTGAGACTTATAGAGATAGAGAATAGAATCCAGAGTAAGAAAGTGTCGAGCTCAATAATGAGATACAACCTTAGCAGATGCTAATTTTGCAATGGATTTAATATAGGGTTTCCAAAAAAGATCGGAAGTAAGAGTTAATCCGAGAAGATGAAGACAAGATGACTTATCGAGTACATTACCGTTCATAAATATAGGAAGATCTAAATTATTGCGATAACGATTGACTCAAAAAATTTGGGTTTTATTTGCCCACTCTAAGCAATAAGAGAGGGTTGGCTTCTTATAACAAGAATAAATTGTAGTATCATCAGCGAACAATGCCACCTTAAATGTGAGAATATCTGGAAGATCATTAATGTAAATTAAAAAGAGTATAGGGCCAAGGATCGAACCTTGAGGAACCCCTAAAGTTATATGTGGTCATAACCCCTGAAGTTGTAAGTTATATTTGAAAAAGAGTGCTGATTCAATAATCTTTAAAATGTTACCAGATACACCGTAAGAAAAAAGCATATTGAGAAGAGCAGCATGCCAAACTTTATCAAAAGCTTTTGAAATTTCCAGAGCGATAGCCTTAACCTATCTACCTCCATCTAATACACGATAAAATCTGTTATTACTGTTTGCAAATCAGCTCTAAAACAAAATGATCGACATCCATATTGATGATCAGAAAGTAATTTATTAGATTCAAGATGAGAGATTAAGTGTTTGTTAATTAAAGACTCAAAAACCTTGGTTATGATAGGAAAAAGACTAATGGGATAGTAGTTAGACGAGTCAGATTGCTCTCCACAATTTTTAAAAATAGGGACAACAGATGCCGCTTTCCAGCAGGCTGGAAAACAAGACTCTGATAAACACTTTTTAAATTGTTTTGAAAGTATAAATTTAGATATAGATATACAGCTCCGGAGAACTCTTTTGCAAAACTATTATAGGTATGTTGTCCGGACCACAAGCTGTAGAAGAGTCTAAGCAGGAAATCACTTTAGATACAGAAGCTGGAATGTCAAGCAATTAATCAACCTGTTTGACGGCTATATCAGGTAGAACGCATCTAGGGAATCAAGAGATGACATTGATGAAAAGTTCTTAGCATCAACTCAGCTTTGACTTTAGGTAAGGTGATAAGGTCTGAACCATACAAAAGAGGTGGAATTAAAGATTTGCTCTTGTTATTAATACTATTAAAGGTTCTCCAGAAATTGCGAGAGCCAAGTTTTTGAGATGAGATACGATATTTCATGACCTGAGAATAGCGGGCTTTGGCGTTAGACAAAATGTTTTTACAATGGTTTCAAGCAGTAATAAACAGACGTCTTTTTTCTGGAGAGTTGATTTGCTGATAAATATGGAAGTAACGTTTTCGATTGGCAATCGCATCAGCACAGTGTTAGGAAAACCATGGAGGAGAGTGAGGTTTGACCAGGAATCCTCGAGAGGGAACAAAGGATTCCATGCTAGCTGAATCCACAAAGTTATGTAAAAAGCACATTTGTCGACAGAAAGACAAAAGATTTCTACCCTAGGGCCATCACGAAAAAAATCACAGAAAGAATCCCAGTCAGCTTTAAGGTAGTTGTAAGAGATACAATAATAGGGGGATTCAGGTGATGAAGAAGAATGAGATATTAGTTTTAGAGAGATCAAACTGTGATCAGAAGCACCTCAGGGTGAATGTGGAGAAACTGAGCACTGACTAGGATCAGAAGCAAGACATAAATCGAGTAAAGAAGATAAATGATTTAAGTTTTCAGGAAAACGAGTTGGAGAGTTGACTATTTGAGTTAGGGATTAAGAAAGGCAAAATTTGTGGGCTTTAATGCCTGCAGAATCACTGACACTAGAGCCAAGCCATTTATAGTGGTGAGCATTAAAGTCACCGACAACAACTATATTAGCTGATGGATAAAGAAAGAGGGCTTGGTCAATATGATCATAAATAACATCAAAAAGAGTGCAGTCTTAAGATGAATGAGCGATATAGAACAAAGAAAAAGGCGATAGAGTGAAGTGGTGCTAAACGAAAGCACATAAAAGAACTGTCTGTGGATTCAAAATAGTTTCACAACAAATGGGTGAATTCTTACGACAAATGGGTTAATCTCTAACTCAAATAGTCAATTTTCCTATTCGCATTCCTGAAAACCCGAATCATTTAACTTTTCTACTCGACCTTTGTCTTATTTTTGATAAAATAAGGTGCTTCTGATCACAGTTTGATCTCTCTAAAACTATTATCATATTTTCTTCATCATCAGAATCCCTCTACTATTGTACCACTTACAACTACTTTAAGGCTGACTGGGACGCTTTCCGTGGTTTTCTTCGTGATGACCCTTTGGTAGAAATCTTTCGTCTTCTTGCTGACAAACGTGCTTTTTACATTACTTTATGGATTCAGGCTGGCATGGAATCTTTCATTCCCTCTCAACGATTCCAAGTCAAGCCTTACTCTTCTCCATGGTTTTCCTCACATTGGGCTACTGCAATTTCCAATCGAAACTGTTACTTCCACATCTATCAGTAAAACAGTTCTCCATAAAACAGACGTTTGTTTACTATTGCTAAAAACTTTCATTCCCTCTCAACGATTTCAAGTAAAGCCTTACTTTTCTTCATGGTTTTCCTCACATCGGGCTACTGCAATTTCCAATCGAAACTGTTACTTCCACATCTATCAGTAAAACAATTCTCCATAAAACAGACGTTCGTTTACTATTGCTAAAAACCACTGTAAAAAAGAGAATTTTGTCTAACGCCAAAATTCTCAGGTCATGAAATCTTGTATTTCATCACAAAAATTAGGCTCTCGTGACTTCTGGAGAATCTCTAATAGTATCATTTATAGCGGGAAATCTATTATTCCACCTCTTTTGTATGGTTCAGACTTTTTCACCTCTCCTTAAGACAAAGCTGAATTGTTTGCTAAGAACTTTTCATCAATATCATCTCTTGAATTCACTAGTTTCGTTCTACCTGATATAGCCAACAAACAGGTTGATCCATTGCTTGACATTCGTATCACTCTAGCTTCTGTATCTATATCTATAGTGATTTCCTGCCTAGACTCTTCTACAGCTTGTGTACCTGTTATTGTTTTGCAGAAGTGTTCTCCGGAGCTGTCGTCTATACTGTCAAAACTATTCAACAAGTGCTTATCAGAGTCTTGTTTTCCAGCCTGGTGGAAAGTGGCATCTGTTATCTCTATCTTCAAAAATTCTGGAGAGCGATCTGATTCGTCTAACTACCGTCCCTTTAGTCTACTTCCTATCGTAAGCAAGGTTTTTGAATCTTTAATTTACAAACATTTAATTTCTCATCTTGAATCTAATAACTTACTTTCTGACCATCAATATGGATTTCGATGTTCTTGTTCTACAGCTGATTTGCTAACAGTAATAACTGATAGGTTTTATCGTGCATTAGATAAAAGTGGAGAGGTTAAGGCCATCGCTCTTGACATTTCAAAAGCTTTTGATAAAGTTTGGCATGCGTGTCTTCTCCATAAGCTTTCTTCTTATGGTGTATCCGGCAACATCTTTAAGATTATTGAATCTTTCCTTTCCAATTGTAGTATAAAAGTTGTTATCGATGGATAGCACTCTTCTTCTTATTCTGTAACTTCAGGGGTTCCTCAAGACTCTATCCTTGGCACTATACTCTTTTTAATTTACATTAATGATCTTCCAGATATTCTCATATCTAAGGAGGCATTGTTTGCTGATGATACTTCCATTTATTCTTGTCGCGATAAAAAAAACAACACTCTCTAATTGCTTGGAGGGGGCATTTGAGCTTGAAAAGTATCTCACTTCTGCTACAGCATGGGGCTCACAGTGGCTGGTGAACTTCAATACAGATAAAACCCAACTTTTTTCAGCCAATCGTTATCGCATTAATTTAGATCTTCCTATATTTATGAACGATGATGTACTCAATAAGTCATCTACTCTTCATCTTCTAGGATTAACTCTTACTTCCAATATTTCTTGGAAACCATATATCAAATCAGTTGCAAAATTAGCATCTGATAAAGTTGCATCTCTTTATCGAGCTCGACACATTCTTACTCTATATTCTATTCTCTATCTCTATAAATCTCAAATCCGACCTTGTATGGAATACTGTTGCCATATCTGTGGCGGATCTTCTAATGATGCCCTTTCTCTTTAAACAAGGTGCAAAAACGTATTGTAAACATAGTTGGAGCTGCTCTTGCAGCCAACCTCCAATCATTGTCACATCGTCGTAATGTTGGTTCTCTTTCTCTTTTCTATTAATACTATAATAGGCACTACTCTAAAGAGCTAGCGTCTCCTGTGCCATCTACTAAATTTCATTCTTGTGTTTCTCGTCATTCAATTAAGTCTTATCATTTTTCTGTGACTGTTCCTAATTGCTCCAAAAACGCTTATTCGTCTAGTTTTTTTCCTCGAACATCAGCTCTTTGGAATTCGCTTCCTTCATCTTGCTTTCCTGATTCATATAATTTGTAATCCTTTAAGTCGTCCGTCAATCGTTGCTCTACAATCTTCATCTTTTCTTTTCCAGTAACTTCCAACTTTAATTAGTGGTTGCTTGCAGCCTTGTTGGAAGCGAAGATGTTTACAAAAAAAAAAAAAAAAAAAAAGAATTAAGAAAGGCAAAAAATGAGGGTCTTATTATCAATAGAACTATAAAAAATTTACAAAACTTTATTACTTTTTTAAACGATTTTTGAAACGCCATAATTGATAAACTATGGCGTTTGATTCAGTAAATTTTTGCCGATGCCTTAAAAACTATAAAATTTTAAAAGCTATCTTTTGAAAAGATTTTGAAAACATTTTAAAATTTATGATAAAAGTGATAATTATTTGTATTTCTTGTGAAATAATCTTGTACTTCGTTGTTTTTATACAAAATCCTTGATAAACATTTATTTTATGTATTTAAATAGTGTTGTGTACACATGTAAATACTTCTATTCTAAATTCAATTAAATTATAGGGAATTTTACCAGTAAGTTTTATCATTTTGTAACTTACACAGTAAAATGCATATAAAACATTGTGTTTGTTATTTAAAAAGTACTTGTATTGTTTTGATAAATAAGCTGTTACTAAATCTTAAAAATTAGAATGTAATTTATTTTAGTTATTGTAGGGAATTTAAGCTGGTTTAAATTTATTTATTTATTTGGCTTGACTTCTGGAAAATTGTATATTTATTTAGATAAAATGCTTAATTAGGAAATTTAAAATTGGTATTTAACATTGAAAGATACTTCATACAATGCCGTATATTGTATGTATTGTGTAATGTTGATCTGCTTTGCTGTAAAAGAAAAATCGTAGCCATAAAGATAAATCAACTAGTTGATAACATAAGAAAGTTAAAGAAGCAACGCAAAATTAGCTAGTTGGTATTGTAATTTAATGGTACGCATAAAACCAAATGAAAATATTTAATCTTTCTTGGCTTTGAGATTGTGGTCTCAGAGTCAAACATTAGAATGGTTAAATAGTAAAACTGATGAAGTAAGAAAACAATTACTTTATTGTTCAAGAGCCAAAGGTAAAAAATAAATATGGTTAAAAGAAGTATTAATGGTTATAATAAAGTATGAATTAAAAATATGGTTAAAAGAAGAATCAAAAGAATTTCTTAAAAAAGATAAAACTATGCGTCTTAGCAAAGTAAGAAGAAAAAAATAAAGAAGAAATTTAACTATACCAAAAACAAATAAAGCTGGTAATAACTTAAAAAATAGAAGAGCATGGACTTATTTGAAAGAAGCTGAAGAAAAAGTTTGTAACATGAAAGAATTAAAAGAATTAAAAGTACTACTAGCTCAACATAAATTTTCGGTCTTATTCGGTCTTATTCGGTCTTATTTTGTCATATCCGGTGTGGAATGTGACAAAAAAACCTTTTTTTTAAAACAAAGCTAGAAGTAAAACAAAGTAGAACCAAAAGAAGAACTTTGACTTGGGAGGAATTATACGAAAATCTCACTATTGTCATTTGAGCAAATTTAATACCAAACAAACAATCTTAAAGTAATTTGAGTATTAATTTTAAACCTCGTGTATTATGTAATGTGACTGTTTAAAGCAAAGAAAAAGAATTGATGGAAAAGTTCAGGGTACAAGACTAAACTTATCAATAATGCAACAAAAATAAATTCCTTATTAAAATATTTTGACAATCCATCTGACTTTGTAGGTAATTCTATTCAACATCGTATTAGAGAAATTCTCTTGAAGTGTATTTGGAACGTGCACACGTAGTACAAATTGATCTAATTAATGGAAAACGAATCATATTCTATGTTAAATATTATAACTTTTTTTTTAAACGAACTTAAGGACTTCAACATTAATTTAAACTTTTTTTGACAGTATCAATATTATAATCTAAGATCATATTATAATCTAAGTTCAACTGTAAACAGCAATCTATAATTGCTGTTTACATTTGATCTTAGATTATAATTTTTAATTAGATATTTTTTTCAAACTTGTAGTTAAAGTTTTCTGGTAAGAGGTAGTTGTAATATCTACATATAAAATCTAGGTACTGATAGGTATTTGTTTCAAACATATGCGTTTCAGTATCTTGAAAGGTATATGTTTGGCTGTATTTTATATCTATTTTAGGCTATATTTTATATCTTTCATAAGTGGTTTTGCATGTTCATGTTTGTGTTTAGAGTATATGATTCGGCAAGCGTATTTTTATAGCCTATAAATTTTTTGGAGTTTTGTTGGTTGCGTATTTGCCCATGATATATATGTTTGCATAATTTATGAAACAGTGAATTAGTCCAAAATATATCAATTTAAGAATTAAAATATTGAGCTTTGGGAAACTCGATACACAATGCCAATGGTTTTGGTAATTTTAGACTGGATATAATTTATCTGGGGAGGCCAGGATAAATTTCTATCACAAGAATTCTTAAGAATTTTATGCTTACTTGTTTTTTAATTGTTTTATCAATATATAATATTATAATGAACCTGATGTAGGGGAGAGTGGGGTATTGGCGAACACCTAAGCGGGAATGCGAATTAAAGACATCAGTTATACAAAATTGATCATATTTATTGCTTATCAATTAGTTTAACTACTCAGTCACAAACCCTCAAAAGCAATTTTTAAAAATCTTATTATAAAAATAAAAATTTAAGGCAAAAATAAAACTCTTGGTGTTCGGAATTACCCTACCTACGTGGGGTAATTCCGAACACATCGGGGGGCAATCACAAACACTGTTGTGTAATAACGAATAAAATGCTAATTGGAATAACTAAGTCTGAAAATTATATTATGCAATAACAACAACAAAATAGGAGTGGCTTTATTGCCATAGAAGCTCCAACCGAGTGTTACTCAAGAAAAAAGTTGCATAAAATTATCAGAAAAAGTTAATATCAAATCATAGTAAACAACATCCACAGCTTCATTACACTACTGCACGTCTGGAACTGAGCATAGGATCCTTTCTCAGCAGGTAAAAAAAATTGTCGAATTTATTTTTTTACAATGCTGTTTTGACCATGTTCGGAGTTACCCCGCGTTCGCCATTACCCCACTCTCCCCTACTATGATCATTTCTTTTATTAATTAATTTTGAAAAAGGAAATCTTTTTCTTTGTAGCAAGGATCATGAGGTTTTATTAAATATTATTTTATGTTATAGTTTAAATTAAACTTATTTCCTTTATTAGGAAAATCTAAGGAGCGGCGATGTATCGTTTAACGATGCGTCGATGCATTGAACAACTCATTGATAACCAAGGAAAAAAAAAAAACACGTCCGCTCGCGGTGAACTTTAATAGCTTGTCATATATCGAACACGATATATGACAAGCTATTATCGATATATGACAAGCTATATATGACAAGCTATTATCGCGGTGAATGCATTAGTATTCACCGCGATAATAGCTTGTCATATATAGCCTTGATATCTTATCATATCTTGTCATATATCAAACACGATGAGTTGTTCAATGCATCGACGCATCGTTAAACGATACATCGCCGCTCCTTAGATTTTCCTAATAAAGAAAATAAGTTTAATTTAAACTATAGCATAAAATAAAGTTTAATAAAACCTCATGATCCTTGCTACAAAGAAAAAGATTTCCTTTTTCAAAAACTCAGTAATTGACGAGAACAAGGAACTAAAAAAGGAATTACGCGAACTTAATAAAGCTGTTGAATTTGTGAGTAATAATTATGACAAAATAGTCGCTGATCATCAAACATCAAAAACATCATTGATAAATGAAAATGCAAGTTCTAAAATGATTAACAAATTGGCAGAACTTGAAGACAGAAGTCGACGCAACAACTTAAGATTTTGCGGGATTGAAGAAATTGAAAATGAAAGTTGGGATGACAGTGAAAATAAAGTAAGGGAGTTTTTAAATAATAAACTTCAACTACACGGAAACTTTGAAATTGAAAAAGGGCGCATCGAGTTGGCAAAAAATTACCTGAAAACAATAAAAAAAATTAGATCGATCGTAGTAAGATTTCTTAACTATAAAGACAAAGCCACGATATTAAGAAAATATACGACGATGAAATTATGGACTCAAAAGGTTTACATAAATGAAGATTATAGTGATCATACGCTGGAATTGCGGAAAAAACTCCTGAATGAGGCAAAAGGGCGAAGGGTAAGTACGCTAAAGTTGTATATAATAAATTAATCATACGGGATTTATAAAAGAAATTCTTTGATCTCATTTCGAAAATAAAAAAACAAAAATTAAATAGATTCTAATAAAACCTTAAATTTTGAGTCTAGTTTTTATGATTTTTTTCGAACTAATGATTTCTTATTAGACGAGGAATCTGATCCTGATCTTAATTATTTTACTGATTCTGATGCTTTGCAAAATAAATGCACTACTTTTATACCTATGAAATTGAAGGGTTTCTTGATCAAAATAATATTAACACAATTCACATTAATATTCGAAGTTTAGAAAAAATATTTGAAATCTTTAGTAATTTTATTGAAGAAACTAGTAATCTTTTTAATATAATCTGCTTAACAGAAACATGGTGCAGTTCGGATGACGTAAATTTTTTTACTAATTTTGAACTGCCGGGTTTTAATGTAATTTCATTGGTACGAAGAACAAATAAGCGTGGCGGAGGCGTTCTTATTTATGTTAAAAATAACTTACAACATTTTACTCGGCATGACATGAGTATCACTGATGCTGATAAAGAGGTTTTAACGATTGAAATTTTACCCAATAAATTAAAAATAAAATTGTTATCGCCCACTTTCAGGTAAAATTAAAATATTAATTCTTTTTTATGTAATGACGTTATTAAAAAAAGTAACCACGAAAATAAATTTATCTACTTATTGGGTGATCTAAATTGAGATTGTTTTCAATACCACGTCAATAATAACATTAAAAAGTTTTATAATGGCATTCTCGAAAATGGTCCGATTCCTTTGATTAGCAAACCGACAAGAATTACTCATTCAAGTGTTTTTTTTAACTGATAATATTTTAACCACTGATGTTTTTAACGTATCCTTAAAAAAAGGCTTAATTAAAAAAAATATCTAATCATTTTCCTGTTTTCTTTTCTATAAATATAGATAATAAATTACTTCCTAATGAAAAACGAGTTTTCAAAAAGCGATTTTTTACAAATAAAAACCTTGAATCTTTTAAAGAACAATTATCTTTAATTGATTGGAACTTTATTAACGCCTCTGATCATACAAACTTAACTTATAACCCTTTTTTTAAAACTTTCTATGATGTTTACGACACTAATTTCCCTGAAGTTAATTTAAATCTCAAAGCTACAAGTATTAAATCGCCTTGGATTACAAAGGGTTTGCGTAAGTCTTCAAAAGTTAAACAAAAATTATACATAAATTACTTAAAATGTAAAACAAATGAAAATGAAATTATATATAAAATTTATGCTAAACTTTTTGAAAGCCTAAAAAAAAACACACAAAAAAAAAATTATTTAAATTTACTAGATAAATATAAATTAAATTTTAAGCGCACTTGGTTTATAATAAGAAAAATTACTGGCAGCAAAAAATGTACATCTCACCCTTTACCAAACATGGTTAAACATAATAATGAATTTTTATATGATAAAAGACAAATTACAGAAGAGTTTAATAAATATTTTGTGTCTGTAAGACCAAATCTTGCAAAAAACATTCCTATAGCAAACAGCTTAATGATTAATCTATGTTTCCCTCTAAACTCTTACTTGAACTCTTTTGAATTATCTTTTGAAGAGTTTGAAATTGCATTTAAAATGTTGAAATCTAACAAAGCAGTAGGCCCTGATGGTATTAACGGCAACATTATTATAAGTTCATTTGATGTTTTAAAAGATATAACCTTTAAGATTTTTTCGATATCAATTAAACAGGGAATTTTTCCACAAGCTCTAAAATTAGCAAAAGTCATACCAATATTGAAAGATGGTTACGTTGAGAATGTAAGTAACTATCGTCCAACTTCACTACTTTCTGTATTCTCTAAAGTTTTAGAAAGAATTTTGTACAATAACATTTATAATCATTTTACTATAAACAATTTATTATACAGCAATCAATATGGATTCCAAAAAAACAATTCCACTGAACATGCCATTTTACAATTTACAAGAAATATATCCGACTCATTTGAAAATTCTCAATTTACTTTAGGTGTTTTCATTGACTTGGCAAAAGCCTTTTAATACTATTGATCACAAAATTCTTTTTAAAAAGTTGGAGTGGTACGGAATTACTGGAAATATATTAATTTGGCTTAAAAGTTACCTATATAATCGGAAACAATTTGTTTATGCAGATGATAACGTATCATCTAATTTGTTAAATATTTCATGTGGAGTTCCTCAAGGATCCATATTAGGACCCCTCCTATTTCTAATATATATTAATGATCTACCAAAAGCTTCTAACCTAATGACAATTATGTTTGCTGATGATTCTAACTTATTTCTTTCTCATAAAAACATTTTTACACTTTTTAGCAACATGAACATTGAACTAGCCAAAATTTCCGAATGGTTTAGATTAAACAAACTATCATTAAATATTGATAAAACTAAATGGATTCTTTTTCATCCTTATGGTAAAAAGCACCAGCTGTCTAGCAACTTACCCTTTCTTTTTATCGATAACATAATTATTAAAAGAGTTTTAGTGACAAGATTTTTAGGTGTATATATCGATGAAAATCTTAATTGGAAAAGTCACATTGCTAACTTGTGCAATAAAATTTCAAAGAGTATAGGCATTTTATACAAAATAAGAAACTTTCTAGATAAATATACCTTAAT
The DNA here is from genome assembly GCF_038396675.1 of Hydra vulgaris. Taxonomy (NCBI): domain Eukaryota; kingdom Metazoa; phylum Cnidaria; class Hydrozoa; order Anthoathecata; family Hydridae; genus Hydra; species Hydra vulgaris. The sequence goes on along the minus strand of NC_088934.1, from coordinate 41,666,913 downwards.
TCAATTATATTATTCGCTAATTCATTGCCATATTAATTATTCAAACATTGCTTGGGGTAGCACTTATAAAAGTAAACTTAAACCTCTCTATCGGCAACAGAAACATGTAGCACGCCTTATAAATTTCAAGGACCATTATGCTCACGCCAAGCCTCTTTTATATGATATGAAAGCACTCAATATATATGAGTTAAATGTTTTTAATATTCTTTGTTTTATGTATAAATGCAAGACCCACCAATCACCCGTTTCTTTTCGTAACTTGTATTTACAAAGAGATAGAAATAAATATATTTTGGTTAGCAGACGTTAACATAACTCCAAAGTAGGTCGATGTTTTCGCTTATCGTATTTTTTATTATTATTTTTTTTACCACATTAAGAAGTTTTTATTATATTTTGGCGCATTAATAAGTAAAACAAAGGTGGTTTGATTCATGCTGTTTGCGTTTATGTCAAATAATATATATATGTATATATATATATATATATATATATATATATATATATATATATATATATATATATATATATATATATATATATATATATATAATATATATATATATAATATATATTATATATATATATATATATTTATTATATATATATATATAATTTTAACAGAGGTAAGAAATGTTATTTAATACATTTTAACAGAGGTAAGAAATGTTATTTTTGATGCAACATAATGCTAATAAATATTAAGCATTTTATTTTATAACTATTGTAAAGTAAAGTTGTCATGTTTTTAAAATTGAAAACTAATATGTTAAAATCCTTTTTTTTTTTAGTGATGTGGGGCAAAGCTACCTTACATTGTACTTTTAGATATGATTTTAATAGTTAAACCTCTGAAAGATGTTTATCTTTTAAATCATAAAGTAAATGGTCAGGTATAAAAACCTACAAATTAAAAGAGACAGATTTACAAAATCAAAAAATTTTAAGGTAATGCTTATTTTTATTTTAAAACGTTTCTTAATTAACATCTCATCAAGTCTTCATCATTAAAAGTTATTGAAATCTTAAAATAATTGATGCAATTTTCTCTACTCTAACTAAAAGTTATTGAAACACTACTAGATTTTTATAATTCAAATGGTTTTATTATGTTGCTAACTGAATGTTGTGTCATATTTCGAAAAAAAAAGAAATAAACCATACCGTTAGAAAGTACTATTAAATTTAGTTATTGTTAGAATGGTATTGTAATACTGTGCTGTGATAATCATATATTTAGAAATAATAATGTATCAGATGAAGAACATTAACATAAAGTATAAGCCAATTTATATGATTCTGACTGCTTTTTAAAGCTTCTGTAAAAATAAAGCTATTTAATAGAAAAATCAAAGTTTGATAATACTATTTTGTTTTCGAGATAAGAACCTTGCTAATTGAAGTAACTAGTTTATCATTTTACAGAAAAAAGGCATTGAGGTTGTATTTGATGCAAAAAATATATTTTTAGGTTTGAAACTTCAAAGATTTAAATAAACAAGGTGAAAAATTTTCTTTACATTTAAACATTAGGCATAAAATATTAAAAATATGATACATTAAACACGTGCATTTATTAAAGTCATTTTTTTTTCGAATAATCTTGGGGCCTATTCCTTATAGGATTGTTTATTGTTTGGCTTATCATTCAGCAAAGTCTCATTTATTTACTATATCTATCCTTTAATTCTCTAAAAACTTTTATTTGTCTAATTTTTTCCCCGCACTTTAACTATTTGAAACTCTCTCCCCTCTTCATGTTTTCCTGTCTGATACAACCTACAACTTTTCAACTCTTCTGTTACCCATTTCCTTGCTCTATAACTGTATTCTTTTTTTCTCTAGTAACTCCCAACTTAATAGTGGTTGCTTGCAGCCTTGTTAGGAGTAAATCAGAACAAAATTAAAAAAAAATAAATAGGGAAAATTGCTTTATTAAAGAATGTTCACCTTTAGCATCTCTAAATATTAAATTAAAAATGATATAATTTTTTAAATCTCTATAAAACTTTTTTTAACATCTTCACTTCCATCAAGGCTGCAAGCAATGTTATTATTAAAAAAATAAATTAAATGAGACACTAGTTCTTTAGAGCAGTGCCCATTATAGTATTTATAGAAAAGAGAAAGAGACAACATTACAACTATGTAATAATGGTTGAAGATTGGCTGCAAGAGCAGGTCCAACTATGTTTACAATGCATTTTTGCACCTTCTCTAAAAGAAAAAGGGAATCATTGGAAGGTCTGCCCCAGATATGGCAACAGTATTCCAAACAATGACAGATTTTGCAATTGATATGATATATGGTTTCCAAGAAAGATTGGAAATAATAGTTAATCCTACAAAATAAAGGCTAGATAAAGCTAATCCTACAGATAAAGGGTAGATGACTCATCAAGTACATCACGGTTCATAAATATAAGAAGATCTAATTGATTGTGATAACGATTAGCTGAAAAAAATTTGAGTTTTATCTGAGTTAAGGTTCACTAGCCACTAAGTGTCATGATGCAGCAGAAGTAAGATCCTTTTTAAGCTCAAATGCCCCCTCCAAGCAATCAGAGAGTGTTGGCTTCTTATCAAGACAAGAATACAAGAGCTAATATTTTTATACCCCTTATAATCCACTTTAAGTTAGTAATCATTTCAAATATCTACAAAGGCAAAAAGTATTTGATCAAGTCTTAAAAAAATTAGTTTTGGTTTATTTCACAGACGTTTTTATAGAAGTTTTTGTTTATTTTGTAGAGCAAAGCTAATAAATTTTAAAAAAGTTAACCAAAAAGATATTTTACAGTACTACAAGATATTTTAAGCCATTCTTGTAAATCAGCATGACAGCTTCATTGTAAAGCTATTATGCATTTTTTTTAAAATTCTTTTCAATTAAAAAGGCTAGAAAAAAGTTTCGTTTATTTTTTTCTGGGAAAGCGCTAACAACATCTTTTGCTATTTACTTGTTACAGTGGACAATTCTACTTTGTGATGGACTAAAAATAAATATTTATTTGCCAAATCAAACAAAATTAAAAAAATTCCAATACAAACAAAAAATGATGACAGCAGAAAAACTGTTTGCCTATTGTACAAAGAAGTGTTAACAAGAAGCGACTACATTTCAAATTTAAAGAATCAACAAATCTATATCACTTTATCTGCTCTGAATTTAGCCTTGAGGTAAATTTAGAGCAGATATAATCAGGGACATGATGTGGCTAATCTAGATCTAAATAAATTTTGCAAAAATACAAATTAGCTTAATCTTTCAATGAGATTACAACAGCCTTATGGGTGTTGTGATCTCATTGAAAGATTAAGAGCAATGTCTGTCGCCTTCCAAGCAAAAATCTCCTGACTAACCAAATAAGCAAAATGAGTGATCTTAAAGCACAGATCCTTTTAGCAGCCTTACAAAATCTTGCTGAAAGCCATTCAAATTTCTGTATAATATTGTTTTTAGCTTAAACCACAAAATGAATTACCATGTGACTTGTTACATAAAAATTGAAAATTTTATTAATAATAAATGTGGTGTTAAATCTAAGAAGCTTCACAAATGTGGGTCACTTAAAACATTTGATGTTTTCATAGCAATGGTCAAAATCTGGGTTTTTTTTTAGCGTTGTTGTTTATGAATCCATCATCTCTATATTATTATATGCACATTTTGGATGTGACACTACCCATAAAACTGTTCTTTCTTCTAGAAATTTCCAGAAAGTATCATTTTAAGTTGATGTTACAACTTATAATGATATTTTCTGGTATATGCTCACATGGTATATACCAAGCAATGAAACTGCATTGTGCTGAAAAATGCACACAAAAAAAAACTAATTGCTTTTAACCAGTGGTGGAATTCAAATATTTTAGGAACCGGTTTTATCTTAAATATTAGAACTACCATTGCTTTTTCAGTGCATGATGCATCCAAGTACTATAGATTTGCAATTGTAAATAATGTATATGCATATAAATGAAATAAAAATAAAACAAATACAACTCATACATATATTTATTTCAAGTAATTCCAAATAGCAGGTTGATTTTTATTGCAGATTTTCAACTTTTTTTGTTTTAGACAACTGTCATCAGCAGAATGATTTTATCTTAGCAATGATTTTACAGTTGATTGGGGATCCCAGTCCTCCAGTGGTAGACCCAGCAAATTATTAAATTGTTCACATTTCATTAAATTGTTCACAGCAGTCATTAAATTGTTCACATTTTCAACAAAAAACCTACTTCTTTTATTTGAATAGATAATATTCATTTTTTAAAGGCCTCTTACTGCTTCTGCTGAACTGACAGCTTTGGTATTCACAATACTTTTGGCCTTTCTAATACTTGGTGGTATGATGTGGTATTCATCATTCTGTATTGCAATTATAACAAAGTTTCTAAAATCATTAACATCAATTTTGTAGGAGAAAATTTCCTGAAACATGCAAAGTTTTTCTTTTGCCTCCATCCGTGGTATAGTAACCTCTTCAATGTTCCATGATTTAGCTTCTACCAAGTTTATAAGATCATGCACTAGATGTAAACCTTTATCATTGTCTCTACTTGACAAATGATTGGAATCCATTAACCTCTTCTGCATGTTCTAGTTAAAGAATACAACAACTTCTCTCTTGGTAAATTGACAAATTTAGAATAGTCAGTAAAACCTATTTTCTTGAAGTTTTCAGAGTCCAGTTATACATCAACTTCTTTTTGATGTTGTCCTCTATCTTTCTTGAGCATTTCAAATGCTTTTACTGTCTTCTTAATTAGTTTCTCAGCCATTGGCAGTGATACACTTCTGGCTTGCAATACATCTAAAAGAAGAGAAATTTCAATAAGTATATCTAGCATGAGTGCCAAGTCATGTAAGAAGTATTTTGTAGACATCCATGCAGCCATTCCTAAAACTTTGCATCGCTGCAGAAAAATCCATGCAGAGCAGGATAATTCCGCCACATGGCTTGTACTGCTCTCAAACTACATGCAGCCTATCTTGGCCCTAAAACTCTGCCTATTTTCAAGATCTCCTGTCCCAGCTGCTGAGAAATACTGTACAGCTGCATTTGATTTTTGTTTGACTGGTGAAAGATTGAATATATCTTATCCATAAAGATTTTGAAGTGATTAACTTGTTTTATTTCCTTTATGGCATCATCCAAAACAAGTTACAACTGATGGTTTAAGCAATGCCAAAGTATAATGTTAGGAAAATTTTTCTTCAGTCTAACACCCACACCTGATGATTGTCCAAGCATCACACTGGCCCCATCTGAGCAAAAAACAATGAAATTCTTTTTCAAAAAAAACCATACCAAAACCAACACTACTTAACATTTCTACTAAACACCTGTGTATGTTTTCTCCTCCTTGTCCTTCAAGTTCCACAAGTCCCAGGAAAATCATTGGAGACAGCTCATCATCTTCCACTTTCACATAGATGATAAGAACAGGTTTACTTGATATTGTAGAAGCTTCATTGACAATGACACATATTTTACGGCCTTCTTCCATAATCTTTGAAAATATTTGACCTCTAATGTCCTTTGCAGTGTGAGATTTTTCCTGCAGTTTTGCGAAGATGAAGGCAGAAACCTTTTTGCTAAACTATATACTGTGTTAAAAACTTTGCATGTTGAACTGATGTACTTCTCATTAGCTTTATCAATGCTTTTGCTAATGGTATCATGTTTAAAGGCATCAACTTGATTTACACAAATTGCATGAGCCTTGTATGTAAAATGTTCATTCATTTTCTTTCTGAGGGAAGTTTGCTGGGTTGTTTTGTTCTTCCCTGATGCTAATACTTGACACTTTTTCCATTCTATTGAAATATGTATGCTTTTCATATTCAGAGAATCAAATTTTCCACAATGCAAGCAACAAATTTTTTTGTCCTGCATAATTATTCCATCATATTTTTGTTTAAATGAATCATGCTGCTTCATACTCCAGCAGTCTGGAAGTTGTTTTTCTTGCTGGACAGTGTTGGGAGCTGAGGTGGTACTCATTTCTTCCTGCAGCATAGTATCCTGAGACGAATCAGCATTTTTCTTTTGCAGCACTGCATTAGGAACTAATATGGTATCTGTTTCTTCTTCTATCATAGCATCATGCAGGGATGCAGTATCAGTAGCTGAAGACAAAGCAGTCTCATCCAGAGTACCTTACTTTCGGTCCAAAGTGGAACATGCTCTGCTGTCTATTCGTTTTTAATATTTATTCTGAAAAATACTAATTTAAGACTCTTTCACATTGTGGCAATTATAATGTCTATCGAACACTATCTAACATTGTTAGTTTTGGATCTCATATCGATTTAAACTATTATTTATGAAATAATAACTTACTTTATTAAAGTTGTCTTCAATATTTTAATGTAATAAGGTGTAATATCCAATATTTGTAATTTTAAGAGATTATTTGTGTTTTGTCTTTGTCAGGGAAGCCATTTTTGTTGTGTGACGACTCCGAGTAATTAAATATTGCGAGAGCGCTATATTTCGTTACGTTTTCTGAGAATTTAGTAACCGGTTCGCAGAGTATGTTACTGTCCAGGAACCAGTGCGAACCAGCTGAATCCCACCACTATTTTCATCTTACCATAAAATGAAAAGGGAATAACTTGGGTTTGAGTTTTAATATCATCTATTATATTCTTTTACTCTTAGCTAAAAATTTTAATCTTAAATTTGCATATTTTAATATGGAAACCATTTTTAATGTCAACAATAAACAAAATTATTCTTACCTTAGATTTTTTTTTCTTTCCTAAACTGTTAGTTAATGATCAATAGAGTAAATTTCAGATCTTGAAAATTACTAAATTAAAACCATTTTGCAACAGTATCCAACAAACTGTTTCTAAACAGTATCCACACTAAAATGAAATAATGTTGATAAATATAAAGAGATATTCAACAGAAAAATTTTTTAAGGTTTTGTTAATTAAAAAAAATTTACTGTGAATTTTTGTTTTTAAAGTGCTTTATCACCAATTATTAATTAATCTGAAGCTGTAAGTTTTTTATAGGTTGTCTGAAAAAGCAGTTTAAAAATATCTTCTTAACCTAGTCAATGAATCTTCTTTATGCAAAGGAGAGTATGCAATTAAAATAAATATAATAATATATACACATAGGTATCTTCAAATTCAGAAGCGTATCATATAGATTTGTATTATAATGAAAAAATTATTTACATAAAAAACTTAACTTGCTTCAGTTACTCTGTAACAAGCACATGAATGTTCAGATAGAACAATGTTTTTAAATATATGTGGCTATGAAAATAACCGGGTTTTTTTAGGCATTATTTATACTATTGCATTGTCTGTCATTATTTTTTTGGGGAAAGATGTTTCAATGAAAAGTCAAGATTAATGTATAATTAAAGTCCCTGATTGGCACCCTTATTTATCAAAATTTCCCGATATTATAGATGAAGAAAGCTTTTTTTTTTAGGTACCTTTTTTTCATTTCATTTCCCCCCCCCCCCCTCTCTAGACGGCCTTGGTTACTAATATTCTGTAAAACTAGTTTTCAAGAAAATTTAACTGAAAAACCAAAAGGAAAGAAAAATAAGTATGTAAATTGAAGCTAATAACTAATTACAAATCTATATACTAATTAAATTAGTATATGGACTTGTTCTAATTAGTACTTGACTTCAATAGACATACTTATTTTTTATATTATTTATTATATGTTTTTGTTCTAATTATTAGAACAAAAAGAAAACACATATATAATAAATAATATCTTTGTTTATTGCACAACAGGCAACTTCAGATTTTGTGATGACTGTGACTACAAAACCATTTTCTGCATGAAGTAGTTTTTTTCTTAAGTAACACAAAAAAAAAAAAAGTCATTTCTGTTTGGGAAAATATTTAGACAGAATAAAAAAATTAAGGTCTTGAGGTTTTTAATAAATTGTAAATTTTTGTGTCCGGGTACACTAAACTTTCATTTAGATCTTCCTTTACATACATTTAAAGCTAATTGCATAAGGTATTAATAATTATTATTAATTTATATAACAAACCATTAGTTTCTTACCAAGTTGTACCAATCTTGACATTTCCAAAATTTATCTTTGTTTTCAAAAGAAATATTGTTCATTTTTTCGCATTCCTTATAACATAAGTATAATATTGAGCCATTTGCCTAGGTATTAAAATGATTTGTAACATTGAGCCATTTGCCTACAAATAATAATTTTTTTAACCTTACTGGTATGCTAATGCTTGTCTCTATTATTCCTTTCATGCACTCCATATTTCTGATATATATATATATATATATATATATATATAAATATATATATATATATATATATATATATATATATATATATATATATATATATATATATATATATATATATATATATATATATAAATACACATATATTAGGGCCCTGTGAATCGATTTGCAAATCAAGTGTCGTTTTGATTCGAAAAAAAAGATTCTAGTTTTTTGAATCACTATTTATTTTGTGAATGTTATTAATTTTCAGATATCCAACTCTTTAGATGCTATCAAAATGTTTTTATTTATATCACCCAGAGTAAAGTAATTGTAGTCGAAAGTCGAAATTTTTAGATGTATGAGTTTTGACACTTACAGGCATTGTGCAAACTCTAAACTTTTATTTATTCATGCTTATGTCAAAAGAGAATGTTTTGCAAAGAATTGCAGTGATTGGAAATTGGAAACAAAAAAATCCTAATTTTTAGGCCTACCCAGACCTTAACATGAGAGCAATGAGTTGATAAAATATTTTCTCTACTATTTTTATCTAAATTTATTTTCATCAATAAGTTTCAAATTTCATGGAATAATCTCTTATTTTTCGAAAATTATTACTATATAAAGATTTAACCTCTCTCAATTTGAGGGGAGTGTAAACTTTGCAGGATCATAAAAATGAACACTAAGAGATTATTGCATGAAATTTGAAATGTGTTGATGAATTTAAATTTAGATAAGAATAGTAAATAAAATATTTTACCAACTCATTGGTCCCAGCAATGAGTTAGTAAAATATTTTCAATTGAGGGCTGAGTGGGCCAAAAATTAGGGGTTCCAACCACCACAATTCTTTGCAAAACATTCTTATTTGAGATAACCACGAACATACAAAAGTTTAAAGTTTGCACAATGTCTTTAAGTGCCAAAAGTCAAACATGTAATACAAAACCCCCCAAATATTGTTCTATCTGACAGAATCCAAATCATCCTGCAAGAACAGTACAGTTTTAATTTAAATTTCTTTGGAGAGCATTTATGCCTTGCATTATTATTATTTTTTTTGTTAATTCACCTCCTCAAGGCCGAGAAGGCCATTACAGACCTTGATGAACAAGGTCCCTGCGCAGAGAAGTTGAGTGCGGTACTACCAGGGACGTGGTGGGGATTAAACTCGAAACCTCTCACTTATGAAGCAAGCGCTCTACCACTGCTCCACTGCTACGTATGTTTACCTCAAATTTGTAAGTGGAAAAGGAATTATTAAGTTATTTATTAAACAGGAAAGAGCTTTCTTTGATCAAACCAAATATCTTCTATTGGATGCCTGTTTTGTGATAAGATAAATTCAATAAACACTATTAAAAACATACCACCATCTTGTTGCCATACTGAGAGCACTTTTACTGGTATCTCATCTTTTTTGTACTTTAAAAGGGCACATATTTGTTTTTGTGTTTCAAGGCTTAACCACCTATGAAAGTTACTATCAAGCACATTTATTTCACCTTATGTGCAACCATATTTACTAATGGCAAACCAATGTTAATCCCCATTATATACAATTTGTACAAATGGTAAAGAACCAAGAACATCAAACTTTAATAATTGTCCCAATATGGGATCTTGAAGTCCATTTGCATATGGGTTAGCTTCCTTTAACATATCTTGGAAACATATGATAACTGTATCAGATAACATTCAATTTTTTGAAATGTCTTTACAATCTTCTTGTGAAAGCAAAGAATAATTTTTTTCAAGTAAAACCTATTTTCCTGAATAATCATTTTTTAAAAAATGTTTCATTGTAAGAGAATTTGTTTGAAAAGTTTCTTTACCAGTTATTTGATCTTCAGCAATAAATGGTTTCTGTACTGGTACTTCCTGAGAGTTACTTTCAACATTTATTTAGAGGCTACCATCAACTTGTCCTTTTTTTCCCCCACACAATTTGGATAAAAAAGTTTTTTAACAACAGGTAAATGTACATAATCATGCATACCATAACCTCAACTTAATGGTAGACCTTTCTTGCTTGATAAAGCTTTTTGAGTATATTTCAAAGTGTTTCATCTAGATCACATAGTTCTTCTGATGATTCATTAAAATAAAATGTTAAATTTTTTATGCTTTATACATTTTTTTTATGCTTTATACATTTCGCGGACTACAGAGGCCGTAGAGTTTCTTTTTCTTGTGCTATCTTGATATGGATTGTTGGTGTTATACTGCAAATCATGTCATTAATTTAGTTGAAACTAGTATGATTTGCATGGTTACGTTTGAGTATATTTGATTTACTTAACACAAAATCATTGATGAATGTGTCAATATTTAAAAATGGAGAACTTCTATATAAAGATGATATAGACTCCTATCCCCATGTTAGTAAGTACTTTTTAAAAATTATAAAAAAGTGTTTGCATAAATAAGAAGATTTGAACTAATCATTACATAAACATTTTGGCATGTTCTTCTCGTCACAAGGTAAAGTGAACAAGATAATTTTTGTTTGCAAAAGAAAAGCTATTGACTACAAATACTCCAAGATACTACAAATACTCCAAGATACTACAAATACTCCATTTGCACTTTATTTAGATCAGTGATATTAGCCTAATTTTGCTTCTTTAAACAATGTTTAATAAAATGATGTGGCCTTTTTATCAAGAATTCAGGTACATTAGAACTGTATTGTTTAAATCGACAATCCATTTAGTAATTAGATTCTGAATATTATAAAAAATAAGTAAAAATAAATAAATTATATATATATATATATATATATATATATATATATATATATATATATATATATATATATATATATAATATGCTATTTTAATAATGAAGCCAAATTTAAGAAAGAAAAATTTAGATAGTATTTAGAATAATTTAAAAAAAAACTAATAAATGTAAACTCCATGTAATCAGGCTACAATAAAATGTAATCAGGCTACAATAATACTTTTTAACATACTTACTTCTCAAATTTATTTGCAAAATACTCTTCTATTAAAAGAGTAAGCATTCCAGTAATTGATGAACTTTGTTCCAAGTCTTCTAAATTAAAAAATATATTAATAACTATATAATATATTTAATACATTTATTTGTATATAACATTGGTATAAACAAAATAAATGTAATAAATTCAGCATTTATTAAACTGAGAATGTTTATATATTACGTTACCTTTTATATTTCCGCTTTCATCATCGGAGCTTATTTTATTAGAACTGCTGAGATTCAAATTTTCGCCATATATAGATAAATCCATAACCTTTGTTTCTGTTTGCTTTAATAATCCTGAGTTTTTAACATCACGTTTCCTCGTGCAATTATTCGCTGTTTTGAATTAATTTGAACAAATAAAAAAGTTAACGGCCGCCGAAAAAATCGACCTACTTTGGGGTTATGTTAACGTCTGCTAACCCTTTTATTATTGTAACAAAATTTTGTTTATTTAAATTGTAATAAATATTGTAATACAGAACAAAAAAAAAAAAAAAGAAGTATATAGAAAACGATAAGTAGTTCAATGCATCGAATACGATGCATCGAACAAAAATGTACCGGAACGATTTACGATGTGTTATATAAAGAAAAAATTATAAATTGGTGTATACTTACTCAAATTAGTTATTTTTCGATTTACGATTATGTTCTTTATGATGCCTTTACCTGTCACATGGGAAAAACTTTTTCCAATTAATAATACATTAGACAATCTATTAATTTTAAGATTATCAATACATGAGACAATCTATTTACTTTTTCGGCAAAAGTAAATAGATTGTCTAATGTATTGATAATTTTAAAATTAATAGATTGCTTAATGTATTACTAATCGTTAATCGTTAAATTAAACTGATTGTTTAATGTATTGTTGTTAATCGTAAATTGTTAACTTAAACGCCTTATAAATACGACACATTATTAAGACACTTATAATACAATAAACATATAAAAATATAAATATTACTCATTTTAGATTTTTACGTGATTCAAAAAACACATATCAGTAATTATTTTCTACAACAATCTTGTACTTACATGCTAAACTCAACAAGGCAGACTTTTTTTAAAGATATTTCTTTTAGATAGCATAAATTTAGATATATAATTTACGATGATAGATTTATTGGTTTAATGTTTGATAGATAAATATATAGATAGATTGTTAGATGTTCGATAAACCATGTGCGATGTCGCTAAACTATTTTTCTTTTCACTTCTAGATGCCTTCTAGATGACTTCTAGAAAGCTTCTTTAATTTGGGATTATTTCACCAAGATCAATGAAAGCAGAGCTATCTGCATTGAATGTGGCGAGAAATATAAGGTGCCTTGTGGGAGCTTAATAGGGATGAGAGGCCATCTTAGGAAAAAGCACAAACCCAGATTTGAAACACTAGTAGCAAGGATACAACTTGAGTCCTCTTCTGGTGCTAGGTCATCGAGAGCAGCCACTGTCAACACAACAGCCAGGAAAATGTTAAAAAAAGGAGCAAATGTCTGGTGACGAAGCACCAACGAAGCGAGTATTCCATAAAAGTGAATGGTTTAGGAGTGACAATGAACAGATGGAAGTTGTTGCTGCAATGATGCAGTAGATATTAAGTGCCATGCTGCTTTTTTATGTAGTTGACAACGATGACTTTAAATACTTTGTGAAAATAAGTACAAAAGGACAGTATACTTTTGTATATATTTTATATATAAGCCGATTTCTTCAAGGACAGTTTCACGTAGCAAAATACTGGATATAACAATGCGTTAAAGGCAGCAGTTAATAAATAGTTTAATGAAGACAAACCTCACCTGAATGAATATCATTCACAACAATAACATGCGACGGTGGAGCAAATATGAAGAAAGCTGGAAAAGATGGTGTTATAAATGATGAGTTCTGGTGTGTTGATCATAAGCTTGTTAGTACAAAGTGCTGCCTTAAAATATGTGCTATGGAGTGATTCGAGTGATAAGCTTACAAGACTGGTTGGCTTCTTCAATCATTCTCAGAAGTCAAAAGATATACTAATTATTGAAGCATCAGAAATTCCATATATTACTGTTAAAAAAGTTCAAAGTTCAAAGTTGCTAAACCAGATGGAACAGTGAGCTACATCAATTACAATCAATTAATAAGCAACTTTTTGCCATCAAAATTGCAGCAGAAAAAGATGTTTCACAAAAAATAGTCAAAAAAATATCAGATAAAGAGGAGGTTAAACAATTAAGGACAATGATTGAACTATTGAAAAAGTTTGACGAACTATCCAATCATTCAAGTTCAGAGAACGAGGTTTCAGTAGTCCATATAATTCCACAAATCTTTGATCCGGAAGATGAATTGCATTCAATATCATATGATCCATCAAAATCCATGATAAAAGAAGTCACTGATCATTACTTGCTGCAAATGCATGCAGATTTCCCGAATGTGGACCTACAGTTTTAGGATGCGCATATGCAAGCATGTTGGATCTACGTTACAAAGGATCAAAATTGCATGGTATTGGGCAAAGGTACAACATGACCATGATATCTTTGAATGAAATTGTGTTCAAAATGCCGAACTTAGGAACATCACATCACCCAACACATCACAATCCTTCATTAATGAAACGGAAGATACAATGACACAGACACACACACAGCCTCAAGAAAAAATAACATTTGGATACGTAAGAAGGTCTTGCAAAAGTTTGAAAATCTAAACTTTTGGAAAAGCGGTTAATAGCCCGAAAGGAAGCACCCCTTTGATAGCGGAGATTAAGACCGAGATAGAAAGCTATTTTTTTTATTTGTTATTTCGTTATATAGGTGCCCCAAAAAGACCGATCGGTCTTGTCACAGAGCAACGCGGAAGTGAATAATAAAATATAAATAGAAAAGAATTAAGAAATGGAAGGCTATCCTTTGGCTAATTTACTATTACTTTTTCATTAACTGCTTGTTAAGTTAAGGAAAGATTCCAGAAATGGGTTAACCTTAGGCAACATGACAACTTATAAGAGTAGTGCAAAGTCCTATGGCTTAACTTCTAGTTGGTGCATTTTGTTAAGTAAGTTAGACAAGTGTTTACCTCTAACTTATGAACAAAATAGCCAAGGGTAACTTTGTTTAAACATTTTTGAAGACAAGAAAATGTAGGTTACAAAATATGTACTGTATGTTAGTTTTAATAAAGATATTTATTCACACAAATTTTATTTGTGTGAATAAATATCTTTTTTAAATCCTTTTAATATAAAAAATCACTTTAAACTATTGAAATAGCTGTACTTTACTAAAAAAAATACCCACTAAAATGTGTCGAGATATAAAACCAAAAAAATGATGCGAATGTCGCGAAACATTTCATACAGACTAAATTATTACAGACTAAAAATACCAAAAAAGGCATAATTTTGAGTTTCGTAAAGGTCAATCTATCTTTAATGAGCAACAATCCAAAATAAAATTAGGATGCTTTTAAATTTTATTATTTAATTTTTTCATAATAAAAAACTAAAAAAGTTATTTAACTCAAGCCATTTTTTAAAAATATAAAAGACATTATCTCAAATTACTTACCATCCGTTTATATTTTTATGATTGTCAGAAGCAATTTAAATACCTTCCTGAGTAATTCAGTTGCCAAAAATTGCCCCGTTGTCCTTAAACGTCCATTAATGTCAAGATATGATTATGCTTTTTTTCCTACCATTTTTAGTTTAACTAAGGTTATGATCTTTTTTTAACTAAGGTTGATCTTTTTTCTGTCTAGTAATAATATCATAACATTATTTTAGGACATAAACATGGAGCTAATTAAAATTTCAAAATGGTTCGGATCAAATAAGCTGTCAAATAACATAGAAAAAACTAAATGAACCCTGTTTCTTCCAAAATCTTCAAAAAAAATTTATGCCAAATGATATGCCTCTAATATATATTGACGGTATTCAAACAAAACAATCAAAAGTTTCACTTTGCTTTGATATTCTTATCGACAAAAATTTCAAAGGGGTAAATTATATTGATATCTTGAGCAACAAAGTTTCAAAAAGTATTGAAATATTATGCAAAGCAAAAAGTTTTGAAATGAATCCCTTAATATATATCAACTAAATGTTTTGAAAACTAAACCCTTATATATTTTAAAAATTTATAAGCAATAACGTTCAAAAGCTGAGAAAATAACAATTTTTAGAATAATAAAAATTAATCATTATCTAAAGAAATTTTTATGTTTTGAATTATGTTTTATGTTTTGAATTATTACCTGAATTGTTATGAATTATATTTTTATGTTATGAATTATTTCTGTTTATTCAAAACAATTTTGGTTTAAATAAAGTTCAACTGAACATGCAATGGTTAAAATAGTCAATTAAATAACAAACGCATAAAGCACTAATTACTTTACATTAGAAGTTTTATTTGATCTGTAAAAAGATATTGATACTGCAAAACACATTATACTAATAAAAAAACTTGAATACTACGGAGTAAAAAATAATGATTTACTCCGGTTCAAAAATAATTTGACTGATAGAAAGCAGTTTAAACAGTATAAACAAAAACAAACACTTCCATATGCCGTAATTTTTGGGGTTCTCTAAAACATAGATTTAAGAACCGTTATTATTCCTAGTGTACAAAAATGATTTAAATTTAACAACTAAGTTGTATTCTTTTTGAAGATGATATCAATCTTTATTTTTCCCACAGAAATATTAAAACACTTTTTGAAACGCAAACGAACAGTTGCGTAAAGTTTTATAAGTAATAAAATTTCTATAAATGCGGATAAAATTAAATTCATCTTATTCCATAAAGTAAATACATTAGAAATTATTCCCATTAAACAGCTAAATCTAATAATCAATAACGTTAAACGAATAGTAATTTTTCTTAAATTTTGTAAAACTTTGAATATTCGCTATGCGATTTTGTTTAAACTAGATTGGTGAAATTAAACGGACTTCGCCGGTGCTTACATGACTTGTAGAACTAAAATATTTCAAAACAATAAATCTTTCAAAAATTGGCCGACGTTTAACCGTTACTTATTGCTTATTTGTATGTTACTTTTTGTTCATCTTGTTTGTTTTTCACATATTATTATTATTAACTTATACTTAAACAAAAGCGAGAAGTAAACTTAAGAGAAACCTTAATAAAAAACCGGAAAATTTAGATGAAATTAGTCGACGTTTACCTACCTAAAAAATGGATTATACTTTATAAAAATTGAGTTTAGACTTTTTAAAACAATAAAATCTCATTCAGTTTAGCAATAGGCTAAAAACTAATAAACAGTTTGTATTTTAATAAAAGTTCATTAACTTCCATATCGTTAGAGATGTAACTGAACTTGTTTTACAAATTTCGGTCGGAATCAGATTAAACGGAATTAATAATAAAAATCCAGTCAGAACCGGAACTATATATGGATGGTTATGCGCAAAACCAGCCTATAGAACGAATATGTTGAAATGAGATAATTTGACGCAAATTTTAAAAGTCTTTAACAAAAGCCTCTAAACCAAAAAAATTAAAAGTAATTACAGTTCAGTGCACTTAAAAATTTTAATTATAGTATTCTGGTGTTTGCAAAGAAACACGACATAAATCATTTTTTAATATAAACTAATTCTTTTCAACTTTGTTGTATAAGCTGGTTTGACGCTTAACCATCCACATTATATTCTGCCTTTAATATTACAAAATATTCTAGGCTTAGCACCTGCATACATACAGAATTGTAAAACTTTTACCACACACATGCTTCACATTTATATACTACGTATATTATCCTAATATAGCGGTATAGATAGTGCTAATTCCAACCAATAAAGGTTTTGTGCTATCATTAGCTTTATATGCATCAAGCTTTATATGCATCACTTTTACCAGCTTTATATGCATCAAATTTAAGAAAGAAAATCGTGAAGAAAATTCTTACTTGCTATTAGTCATAAGAGTAGAGGAGATTATTGGAGTAGCAGATAAAGAGATTAAAAAAGAAATAGATTGTTTTATGGTTATAGGGAATAGGTAAGTTCGAAAATAAGGAAGCAATGTTAAAATAGTGAAACTGTAACAAGATTACAAATTTACTATGTAGATAGCGAAATTATATATCCTCCTATGAAAAGTATAGCAAGAAAACTATTATCTGTCTAATCAGAGAGACTATTCTCTGAGGCAGGTAATGTTTTTGATGAAAAAATAGCTGGGCTGTTGCTCAAAACTAAAGTGTAACTCATATTTTTGCATTATAGTATTCATCAATTTTCAGAAATCCTTAACCATCTCGAATACAAGATTCTATTATTAAAGTCATATTTCAATTTTGAAATTAGATTTTAATAGAATCACATTTCATTCTTCAATTAGTCTAGTTAAAAACGGTGCATATCATGTTTAAAAAAAATATAAGTCATATATAAAGTTTGGATTTAATTTTATTTGTTACATAATTGATTATGGCATTTCTATTTATCTATCTATCTATCTATCTATCTATCTATCTATCTATCCATCTATCTTTCTATCTATCTATCTATCTATCTATCTATCTATCTATCTATCTATCTACCTATCTATCTATCTACCTATCTATCTACCTATCTATCTATCTACCTATCTATCTATCTATCTATCTATATATCTATATATCTATATATCTACCTATCTCTCTATTTATATATATATATATATATATATATATATATATATATATATATATATATATATATATATATATATATATATATATATGTATATATATATATATAATATAATATATGTATAATATTATATATGTATAATATAATATATGTATAATATAATATATGTATAATATAATATATGTATAATATAATATATGTACAATATAATATGTTTATGTATAAAAGTTTTATATACAAATACTGAATAATAAATTAATACTAACTTCAAAAAAGATATAAATACTAAAATATACTAAAACATATAATACTGAATAATAATTAAATAATAACTTTCAAAAAACGATCAATAAATATGCTTAACCTAATGTAATAATAATGGTTATAATATAATAAAAATTCCTATAATATAATATAATTATAAAATATATATATATTATAGTTTTAGACTATAGTCTTTATAAAAAATACATAAGGCTTTCAAAAATGGAGAGAGAACTATTTTAGTATTTGAGTAAAACCTTAAATTATTTTTTTAAACAATTTTTAATTTTTTATTGATATTTATTACAGATAAATAATCTACCTATATTCATAACTATATTATATTAATTATTAAGATATTGTTTTCATTAAAATACTAAAAAATAGTCATCTAAGCTATTACCTTTTATTTTTCTTTTATTATTAATAGTGACATTCAAAAAAGTGCAATAATTATGGACCAACCTAATAACTATTACTTGAATATAATAATATTATAATATAAAATTATAATAAATTTTAATAAAAATGAATATCTAATTATTTAAAAGAATGTTGTGTTTTATTTATAACTAATTTGTTCATTAATAAATAAAGTTAATTAATAAGTATTGATTACTTTAAAATTAAATTTAACAACAAATTGACAATATATGTGTTAATATGTGACAATATGTATATGACAATATGAAAACGTTTAAAAATTGATGAATATAATAGAGTGGATTAAAAAAAATATACAGTGAAGAAAGAGAATATTGTCTCTCTTCACTATAATATAGTGAAAGTATATAGTCTATATATTTTCTTAACTCACTCTACTTTATTTATCAATTTTTACATCTTTTATATGTTTTAACTTTTTTTCTTCATAAAATGCTTTATGCTTACGTAAAGGATCGTCCATAAGTTATGCAATACAAAAAAAAAAAACAGAAGTAGGAGATATTAAGCTCTTTTACGGTGCGATTTTCATTATACTTAATGCGCTATTTTGATTTTTTATTTAAAATAAGAGACTGCGGCGGAAAACTTTTGATCGTCTTTGTTCTGTTTATTGTGAAAGTTTGCGTTACGTAATTTATGGACGATCCCTACTCAATGCAACTAGGGCATTGAATAAACAAACTCGTAAAGAAAAAGCCGATAGTTTTAAACAAATCCGATTGGTTGTTAGTGGCAAACCGAACAACTTTTTATTTATTCGTATTTAATTTATGCAAACAAAGAATTCGTAAATAATGGCAATATATTTTAAACAACCAAAGCGTCTGTTAAGACAGTTTTGCAGGAGATATATCAATATAACAACAAATTAACGGTAACTTTTGTTACTTTTAACTTATTGTTGTAAAAATAAAAGAAACCAAATGTCAATTAAAGTTTATAACTGATATAAAAACAAGATCGTAGACAACTTTTTTTAATGTTTGAGCTAAGCATCTTGGAAACATGAAAAAAACTCCATATTTAAGCATGTTCATATATATGAGGAATGAGGATGCTATGCAGAAAATTGCGGTGATTGGAGACTGGGAGCAACAAAAACCTCAAAACGTTAGCCCAACCCCCTAGCCCTAAAGAGGAGAGCAATGAGTTAATTCTTTTTTTTAAATCTTAAATTTAATCTATATTTATCGACGATATTCAAATTTGATTTAATTATCTTTTGTTGATCGGCTTTTATGACCTTATAAAGTTTACAGCCCCCTTAATTTGAGGGGGGTGTAAACTTTATAAGATCATAAAAAACCGAACAGCAAGAGATAATTGAATCAAATTCGTTGATGAATATAAATTAAGTTTAAGATTGAAAAAAAAAAAATTTAACTTATTGCCCTCCTTTTTGAGCTATGGGGGGGGGGGGGATGTTAAGTTTTGGGTTTTTTGTTGTTCCAAGTCTCCAAACACCGCAACTCTTTGCATAGCATCCTCATTCTTCATATATATGAACGTACTTAAATATGGAATTTTCTTCATGTTTCAAAGCTGCTCAGCTCAAACATCAAAAAAAGTTGTCTACGGCCTTGAAAAACAAAAAGAGTTTGAAAAAAAGTTATTTGTTTATAAAGTTTACCGCCTCTATTTTTTAATTGTTTACGGATTCTGAGTAAATCATTTTTTTAAGATGGCCGAATAAGTCCCGAGTTTTTCTAAAAAATAATACAAAATACCGAAAACAGTTTTTTGAAGGGGGCTAAGAGTTATGATTATTTATACAAAAACGACTTTAGTAGAAAAACTAACACTACCATAGTTTATCTGAATCTAACGTGACATTATTGTTAAACACTCATTTATCATACTTATCATACTCATCATACTCATCACATTCATCATACTCAACACACTCATCATACTCATTTATGTGTGATATTAAAAATAATAACTTCAATTTTCATAAAAAAGTGGTTTTGCATAGATAATTTTCCCAAATAATGTCTGATTAGAAATATCAAGTTACATTTATTGAAAACAAACACCAATACGTTCTTTTATGAAAAAATCAAACCTCTAGACTTATCTATAGCCAAGCCCCGAGGTACTTTATGTCAAAAATTACATCTCTTTTCTAAATAAAACTACGCTTGAAGATTTTTTATAGTTACATTACTTTTACCAGATTATAATTGTGGTTAAAAAAATCTTTTCATACCAAATGTGCCATACGTTTTGATGAAAAAACTTACATATATTGTAATTGAAAAAACATATATTTTTGTTTGGTAAAACGTGTATCATGCCTAAGTTGCATTGAGTATCAGATTTTTTTTTTACGTTACAGGCCGATAGCAACAGGGGGGTCAGCAACCGGGAGGTCAGCAGCATTTGTACCCCAATAATTTTTCAAATAAAAAATTTTGAAGTAAGTTTTTAGAAAATAGCAAACGATTACAAATGAAGATATAAAAGGAAAAAAATGATAGAAAAACCTAATTTGTTATCCGTATTTTTTACGTAAGCTCCTTTGACAAATATTTGTGACCTACTACTATTAGACCTACCCAGGAGTATTGCTCCTCTCTCCCCACAGTGGCAAATTGGGGCCCAGGGCTATTTTTTTTGGAAAAAAAAAGACTATAAAAAGAATAAAAAAAAAGGTCTCTAGCACTGTCCCCAAATATAATTTTTGTTCCTACGGGCCTGCGTTATAATATGCTTATGTGAAACATTTATATTTATGATGAATACTTGTTGTTTATTTTAAATTGTTTTGTTATTGTTAACGTTGAATTTAAACCTTTTCGTTGTTGATGTTAAAAACTAAACAAGAATAAGATGTTGCGGACCGGAAAAATTGTATGTTTGTAACCACAGAGAACAACCGAAACAAAAAAATATGATAAGGGATCGTCTATAAATAACGCAACGCTAAATTTATTTAAAAATGAGATGTAGGAGATCTTACGCTATTTTTCTAAACAGCCTATTGAGTTTTAATTAAGCATCTACGTATCGTTATCGAAATATCCGAAACTAACCAATATTTTTTACGATAATGGGTTTCGACATAAATTGCTATGATCCGATATGTTTCAATATGATTCCGATAAAATACTTTTTGGGTTTCGATATGCATGATATCAGTATTGCTTTTAGCGATAAATATCGCATAATTTATTACTAAAAAATGTATAACGATATTTTTTGAATTTCGATATGATTCGATACATTCCAATAAAATATTGTTTGGTTTCGATATTTTACAATATTTTGTATTAGATATAACTAAATGTTAAGTTGTTTTATATTAGATATTTTACAATATTTTGTATTAAATATTACTAAATGTAAAGTTGTTTTATATTAGATATTTTACAATATTTTGTATTAGACATTACTAAATGTTAAGTTAAGTTATTTTGCAATATATTTTCTCAATTTATTGATTAAAATATTGGTAAAAATTAATAATCGCCTAATTTTGAATGCCATTTTTTAAATTAAATTGTTAAAAATGACTCAGGCGGTTATGAGAACAATCCAACTGTTTAGTTTTTTAAATAAAAACATACCGTGGTGTGACCTAACTATGTCCTATGCTTTAAGAAAGTCCTAATTTAAGAAATGACAATTTTCGTATATATAAAAGAAACTGCGGAAAATAGTTTTGTTTTTTTAACTTGATATATGGGGTTATGATGATTTCCTAACTATATTGGTGTTTTAATCGTTTGTGGGTAAATCAATTTTTAATTACAACAATTGTAGTAACTTTTAATTGAAATCACGTGACATTTGAATCAAGTTACTATTCTCGAATCATTCTTTAAGCGATCATCAAATATTAAAATATTTTCACATGCTCTATTTTTTATCAAATCATGGTACATACTGATCGTTTAAATGCCTTATATCCCATAAATCAGTACAAAAACAAATCTACTTTATTTTTTCAAATATTTATTTATTCAAACAAATTTGAATGATAAGTAAATGTCATAGTTATGGTGTCTTTGAAGATTATTGCTATTATTATCATATATATATATATCAACTTATATATATATATAACAACTATCAAAATTTGTTTACTTTGGCAAAATTACCGTTACTTTGACAATTTTAAGTTGATCAAAACTCCTTGGCTAACGCAAGACGAAAAGATTTTAAATAGCATATTGTATGAATTTATATAAACATTTCCGTTAATACCGTCGAATCTATTGCTTTATTTGATTTAATTGTTTTAAAAGCAGCTTCAAATTCCTTATAGGATATTTCAATGCAATTAAGATTTGTTGTTTTTTGAGGTAAAAATTCGAAAGAATTACCAGTATATGGAATAGTTTTTGCTAAGTTAGGCCCTGCTAAAATAAAATGCTTATTTAATTCAACTGCAATATCGCTTGAAGTATATAAAATTTTATCATTAACTTTAATACCATTAGGCAAAGCGCCTGATTTAGTTTTAGCTTTACCAGTGATTTCTTATAAAACTTACCAAGTGCGTATTGAGTTTTTTTTTTTTTTTTTCAAGTAAGTCGAGATTTTTTTTTGAAATTTTTCTTTGTCTTTCGAACTCTCTAGCATAATTTTTGTAAATGGTTTTATTTTCAACTGATTTGGATTTCATGTACATAATATATAGTTTTTGTTTAATTGTGGAAGACTTTCTTAGTACATTGGTTATCCATGGGAATGTTATTTTTTTAAGCTTTTGGTTTATTTCAATTTTAGGAAAACTTGCGTCATAAATATCATAGAATGTTTTAAGAAAATTGCTATAAGCTAAGTTGGCTTCCTGAAAATGATCAATATGGTGCCTATGAAGCATTGATAATTGGTCATTAAATGATGCTAAATTTGCTTCGCTATAAATGCGTTTACAAAAGCTATTTTTTTTATCAAGTCTTTATTTAGTAGCTGTATTTATGTAGAAAAATATCGGAAAATGATCAATGATATCGCATTTAATGATTCCCTTTTTAAGAGAAACGCTCCGTTTTTAAATAATTCATTGTAAAACTCTTTAATGTTGTATTTGACGTGATACTGTAAACAATCAACAAATTTCAAATTTCATGTAATAATCTCTTATTTTTCAAAAACTATGACCACATATAGTTTTAACTCCCCTCAATTTGAGGGGGCTTTAAACATTGCAGGTTCATAAAAACTGAACACTAAAAGATTATTGCATGAAACTTGAAATTTGTTGATGAATATGAATTTAGATAAAAATAGTGAAGAAAATATTTTATAAACTCGTTGCTCCCACATTAAGGGCTGGGTAGGCCCAAAAATTAGGGTTTTTTTGTTGCCAAGCTCCAATCACCCCAATTCTTTGCAAAACATTATTTTTTGATATAAGCATAAACATACAAAAGTTTGGAGTTTGCACAATGCCTGTAAGTGTCAAAACTCAAACATCTAAAAATCCAGTGTACACCACTGTTAGTGTTGGGCAGTAAAGTTAAACAAAGAAGACTTTCCGGACCATCAACAGAAAAGGTTCAAAATCTAAAGCATTGGGTCAAATACAAGCCACAAGACCGTGAACAGCTTAGAGGAGACATTGAAATTGTCAAGTTTTTGGCCCATTTAAATTTGCCATTCTCTTTGGTTGAACATGAAGCTTTTAAAGATTTTGTTCACTACTGGAACCCAAAAATGAATGTAAAGACTGCAACAACATACTCCCGGTTCAAGTATGCAAAATTTAATTGTTTTAAATAAATTTTATTTTGGGGTGGGGAGTCAATTCAATGGGAGTTCCAAGAGAACTAAATTTTTTAAAAAGCTACTTTTTTAAGACCAATCCACATCAATTTTTTTTTGTTTTTCTTAGTCGGTAACCAAATTGATATGTAACAAGAAATACCAATAATAACTAATTTTAATTTTAGGTTACCGTTGTTGTACAAAAATGTGAAATCTGTGTGGATGACATTCTAAAGGAGGAATTGCCAAAGACCGCTGGATTTGCAATCTCAACTGACCTCTGGCAAAGCAGAAACAATGATGTATACCAAGCCAGTACATTGCACTATGTGAGTGAAGACTTCCGGTTAAAGATGTTTGTGATTGGAGTTTTTTCGTTTTCCGGACAACATACAGCTGAAGCCATTGCTCTTCATCTGGATAAGTATGTTTTAGTATTTTTATTAGGTTAAAATTTCTGCAAATTAAGTTAACCGTTTGAATTATTTAGATAACTTTTTGATACAAAAAAGCAAAACCCGCCATTTAGTTTAAAATTAATGGCACAAATTAATACTTTTATTTATATCTAAAATAACAACAAGAGTATTAGTTTGTATTTTAAAATATCAAAAAGCAAACAACTAATTTTACTTTGCTTTTCAGGAATGCCTCAGAGTTGGCCGGAAATAATGGAGTTTCGTCCGTTGTGTGTGTCCATGATTCAGCCGCTAATATGAAGGCGGCAATTAACAAGTGCAATTTTGTAGATGCATCTCTTTTGTGTGCTGATCATCTTTTGAACTTTGCAGTTGAAGCAACTGTCAAAGAAACAAAATGTTTTGACAGCTTGGATTTTCACGAAACAATCTAAAGAGCAACTGGATTAAGTTCAAGATGCCTCAAGTCATCTTTGTCTGAGCAAAGAATTAAAAAAGAGGTAACTAGTTTTTAGTTTAACATCCTTTTTAGCTTTTATAACAATTTAGTTTATAGTTTAATACAATACAAGCGCAATTTAAACTTCTCAGTACACTTTTTGTGACAAAGTTTTTCTAATGATAGCTACCATTAATAACTGTTAAAATGTTAACACTTAAAAAGTAAAAACATATAACATAGTTAATATCAGTTTTTAATAATAGCAAATAGTACTAATCACCTTTTATGTTATGTTTCTTATAATTCTATAAGTTGAAATTTGTGAAAATCATGACTCCTGTGAAAACACGCTGGAATTCAACTTTTATGATGTTGGAAAGTATTGTAAAAATGCGTCGTATCCTCAGCTCCATTAGAGACATTCCTGGAAAAGATGACACCAAACTAGCGGCAGCCATTCCTTCAGAAGATGAGTTCAATCTTTAAGATAAAATTTGGCCTATTCTGAGGAGAGTTGCTCAGATTTCAGAATGTTTCTCTGCTGACAAAGACGTAAGCATTCACCTCGTCATCTTTTACATACTGAGGCACAAATGCCTGGATTTCATCAAGGCTGGTGGGGCATCACCAACAGCACAAATGTTTCACCGAAAATTGGTGGAAAATTTGGATGTTTGTTTTCCGGACACTGGTTGTCAAAACCTTTTTTACTCTGTTGCCAACTTGCTTAACCCCTTGTACAAGAAAAAAACTGGGTGGATTTGATGAAGCCTATAAGGCACTGATTACTCAATCCAATGCTTATCAGTAATTGATTGCTGCAACAAAATTATTTAATGAACGGTAACATGCTGAAATCCAAGGTCATGTTTCAGATGATGATCCTTTTTAAAATGTTGAAATGGAAGAAGCTCCTGCACTTATGACTTCCTATTCTGGTCCGGCTCCACCTGCAAAGTTATGTCACTGAATGGGAAATATTTCAAAAACTTCCAGGGGTTGTTGGTGTGGACGTGCTGGAATTTTGGAGAGCAAATATGTTCAAATTTCTTCTCCTTGTCCAAGCTGCTAAAAAATGGCTATGTGTACCTGCTTCCTCAGCATCTTCAGAAAGAGCCTTGATGCCGGTGGTGGAATCGTCTCTTATAAAATTGCAGCCTGAACAAGTTGAAAAATTGTTGTACATTCAGCAAAACTATCCTAAGATCCAGATCAAAAGATGGTTTCTAACCAGTCAGGATGAAAAAGAAGAATTGTTTGAAGAGGTTTCTACCACTGACTCTAAGAATTCAGCTGCTTTAAGTCAGGGACCTTTTACTTCAACTCTTACATCAGCAGTTAAAATGGATGACTAACTTAAATTGGTTTATTGCCTAAGTGGCGTCATTGGTCTATTTCACTGCTTAGAGTTTATAAAAATTTCCATATAGTGATTTAGTGATTTCAATAAAACTTTTCTTTGAGATTAAATTTTAATAATTTTTTTACATTAAGTCACAAGCACAAATTTTAACATGTTAAACATGTAAAGCCAACAATTTATCAAGTAAAATATTGTTATTTTTTGTTTTTAGTTGTTTTTTGCTTCAGCTTAAGTCTTAAATAAATTAAAAAATCAAAATTACAAATAAATTTTTATTTATTTCTTTTTTTACATTAAACAGTGCACTTGTCAGTAATTTTATTAAAGTTATTAAGATTTTTAAAAAAAATTATTTTTTTAGTCGGTAAAAGTAATATCGTAATGAACCGATAAGTATCGTTATCGTTCGAATTACAATATGAGTTACGATATTTATGGTAATTGAACGATAAATATCGTAATGAATCGATAAATATCGAAACTTTATCGTGCAAATTTTTTGGTTACGATATTATCGTAATATAAAAAAACATACGATACGCACATTCCGATACCTTATCGTATCGTAATAAGAAAAGTTTCGAAACGCAGACCCTTAGTTTTAATATTCATTTAAACTCAATAGTCTTTTTGAATTTTTATTTAATTTAAGGCTCTGCGAGGGAAAACCTTTATTCGTTTTTGTTTTGTTTATTAGTGCAATTTAGCATTCGTTAATTGATGGGCAATCCCTAACTTGCATTAAGTGCCTCAAGTTTGCAGGGTTATAAATCAAAATCGCACATCTTTTAAAATGCCGCGTCAATAAAATTACTCACTATTTTATAAACTGTCAAACAAACTCTGTTATTTTCGACAAATATTAACATCTAAGTAAACAAATTCAATTTTGTTTACAAACATAAATATTGAGAAGTTTTTTACGGATGATACTAGAAGTACTCATTTACAGATCGTGTTAAAGTTTTAAAAGTTAATTTCAGTAAAAAATTCTTTAGTAGCAAAACCGTCTTTAAAATCAAATGGAGGAAGAAGGTGTTTGCAACGAATTCGATGATTTAAAGGGTGGTTTTTGTTTCTATTACATAAACAAATACACTTTTAACATTGTTTGACAAAACCATTTCATTTTTTTTAGTTCAAAAACTTCCCCAAGAAGTGTTAAATACGCTTGCATATGAATTACCCTATGACTGGAGAAAGCTTGCTCGTAGATTGGATATTGGCGATGAAAAAATTGATTGTGTATTAAGTGAGTTTGCTACTGCCTTTGAACAAACCTATCAAATTCTAAACAGTTGGGTTAAAAAGTATCCTAACAAAGTATGGAAAGATATTAAAGATGGATTGGTTGATTGTGAAAGAAGCGATGTAATTGTTAAATGCGAACGAAGTAAGTTTTCTTATTTATTATAATGAATAAAATTATCACATGTTTTTATCGCATGAGTTATATATAACTAGCTTAAATGAAATAAAATAAATAACACACATGAGTAGTATAAAATAACGTCATATGAAAAGTTAAAACTGTGACTTAATCATAAACTTTTCATTTAAGTGTAAGTAGTTTCAAGCATGTTTTTTCAAAGTTTCTAAGATTTGTCAGTGAGTGAGTTCATGGAAGTGAGAAATTTTAATCGGGGTTTTTGCCAGTAATAAAATTTGATCTAAAAACCCTAAATACAAAAAACTTTGAATTTAGGGCAATTTTAGATCCCCCAAAAAACAATGGAAGTTGGAATAACGGATTGGGCAAGTGTTGCGCAACTTTTTTATCCACTAATTGTTATAGTTACTTAGTTAACTAATTGTTATAGTTACTTTTTTATCCACTCATTGTTATAGTTACTTAGTGGGGTTTACGCAATTTAATTATTAACCACTAGAGAACAATAAATACAAAGTTTTATTAATTTACGACTATTTGTGCATATCCTACAAAAAATGTATTGAAATATTGATAAATATACAATTAATAACTATTAGCCATTCTGGGGTCTGTTTAATTTTAACAAATGAAAAAGCAACCATGACTTGTTGCCAGAATAAGCCACTCGTCGTTACCAGAGTGTTTCACTAATGTGTAAGTGTCTGTATGTGATATATCAAACAGACTGTCCAGTTTAATTGTAAAAAATGTAGCTTTTTGCTTTACTTTTCTTTCTTGTCTTCTGCTTTCAGGAATTTTTTTCAGTGTCTCTCATTCTTTTACCAAACGGACAATCTGATCAGCACAGTCCTTCTTGTTATGCTTCGCTGGAATACGAGCAGGCAACCAAAAATTTTCAACAGTTTTGCAAACTAGATGATTTGCAATGAGTCTTGTTTCTTTTCTAGAATTGTTTTCTCTCTCAAAAAGATATTTTTGCAATATAGCTCTATTCAATGATAGCCCTCCGCCTTTAAATTTTTCTAAGGAAACCAACAATCCAATGGTTTAAGTGAGAAGAACGTCTGCTTTT
Source organism: Hydra vulgaris (assembly GCF_038396675.1). Taxonomy (NCBI): domain Eukaryota; kingdom Metazoa; phylum Cnidaria; class Hydrozoa; order Anthoathecata; family Hydridae; genus Hydra; species Hydra vulgaris. The sequence continues at coordinate 41,637,849 of NC_088934.1, read as the reverse complement.
TTTTTCGGCAATATTTTTGTTTATAGCAACAGCTGGATTAGGTATCGAATGCAGTGAACGTTTTTTTCCTGATCTAAGTACTGACTCTTCTGCATCAATAGATATTTCCAAAACTTTTACTAGGTCTACCAATCTTCTTTATTATGGGAGCCATTGTCGTGGTTTAATACAAGACTTAAGCTTGTAATATTAGCTCTGTTATTGACTATACGTTTAGATATATACTATGCAACATTAAAATGATACAGAATAAGGTTCATTTAAAGCGTTGTAAATTAAACTTATTAACGTTGCAGCATGTTTTTAAGAACTATTGTTGTCTCAAGAGAATTAAGACTTTATGACTTCTTTAAATGCAATTTCACATTATTAAATTCATAATGGAACGAAAATATCGATCTTATAATGTTTGAAATGTATTGAAATAAAAGTAACTAAACTGAATTAAGTTACGCCATATATGTGGAGTTTTAAAACGAATCTCTTATGGGATAAATACAATAAGTCGTAAAGGAATTCATTTTTGTAGAATTATTCCTTAGTGATTGTCAAATAAATTGTGTAAACCCATTAAGAAAAAACAACAATTTGTAAGTAAAAACTTTGTGCAATACTTGCGCAATCCATTACTTGAACTTCCAATGTCTTGTGGGGATGTAAAATTTGATCTAAATTCGAAATTTTTGGTATTTAGCGTTTTTAGATAAAATGTCATCACTGGTAAAAACTCCGGTTTTTTTTTTAATTTCAAAAGAAGTTTAAAATGGACCATCCTAAGCTGCCATGTCACGAAGCCCGATTTAACTCGCAATTTAAGAATTCAAAAATCACGCGACTTACAGATATTAGGTCGGGTGAATAAAAATAAGCAACCGCTTTTACTTAGTAATTGGTCAGCTTTACATGAATAAAAACTTTAAATATTTTTATCAAGTTTTTGTTGACGTAAAGATGAACAGTTGCTGAGTAAATTGCGTAACTTTGCGTGAATAAAAACTAGCAGAAAACTACCAATATTTTTATTCTCGTAAAGCTGACCAATTGCTCATTATAATTCACCCGGCTCCTTATAATTCACCCGGCAGGTGTCGCATGTCACCAAGCCCAATTTTTTACGCCACGTTTAGAGAAATTTTTTTATTTGTCACGGGACATCTAAAACACGATAGTGTTTTAGATGTCCCGTGACAAATAAAAAAATAAATGTCACACCATACATAATTTTAAAAGATCGCGAGACAAATTTAATAAAAAATTGACAAATAAAATGATTAAATGGCACACTTTACTTAAATAAAAAAAAAACAACCAAAGAAATAATATTAATTAGATTTTATTTTGATAGTTTTAAGACAATCATCAAATATAAACATTTAATTTTGAATTGTTATTCGTATATTTGAATTGTTATAATAATTATTATACTAAGCTGATAGTTTAACAGTTTTAAAATACGAAGAAACAACAACACTTTTCATTAGACTTCACATATTTTTAGCCAAAGCTTATTAGTACAAGCAAATGGTAATTTTAAGACCTAATGCTGCGTTAGCCCTAAAACTCTTCCAAACGATCTTGTGTACGATAGGTCGATAATATAAGAATAAGCGATACGTTTATTAGAAGAAATAATAAAATAAGAAGTGTAGTGAATTATTATGCCGATGACTCATTGCTATTACTTTCTCTTTGTCAAAAAATGTTACATTTTCTCCTGATATAAGTTTCCTCTCAGGTAAAAATATTATCTTCGGCCTAAAATTTTGTTATAAAGTGAAATTAGGTTCATCTATCTTAATAACATAACATTGCAAAAATAAATATCAAATTACGAAATTAAAAAAATAGGGAAGAACTTTTCGTTAAACTTACACTAGTAATAATAATAATTGGACTCCGCACCCCTATTTTGTTAGTGTTAATGCCCTCCCCAGTGGGCATGCGTTGTCCGGGGGACTTCCTTTAGACGTCTCACGGACATCTAGACAACTGTGAAATGTCCGACGGACGTACCCAGGACGACGCATGCCCACTAGATCGTCTGGTAGTGTTCTTATGAATTTATTTTAGAAATGAAGCAATATCTTTACCGGGATACAACTTTTAAACAACTTGCTATACGAAGTTGCTTAAACAAGCAATGCCTATCTAACGCTACTTCTTCAGTAATTATGTTCATTCTTTTAAATTTTTCCAAAATCTAAATCAAGTTGTAACGCATATGAATAACTTTTTGTTAAATATGCGCAAATGACACATTTATTCAAGTAATGCCAAAAACCTTATTCTCATAAAAATTTCTAAAATTAATTTAAGTGTGGGATTTATTGTTTTGTAATGTGTTTAGGGTTTCCTAGAGTTTTGTACAGTAGTTTTTGAGTGCAGAGTATCTAGGGTATTGCACTTGTAACGGGAGTTTAGGGTAGGTGAGTACCGTTTCGGTGGGGGTGGTGGCTTAAGTTTCAATGTTTCATAGTAGTTTTATTCACGAGTGTAACGCATTGTATAATAAACTATATTAAAAAAAGTTTTAAAAAATATTTCTGATTTGTTCATACATTCACAAATAAAAAATTCTGACTAAAACCCGTCTCCCCCATAGGTGACGGGAGGGACCGCAATATATATGCGGTCATGTGTTCAAACTGATTTTCATACATTTCTTTAACTGCACCTATTTGATTTTTATTTATAAGCTTACAGAAACATCTAAAGAGATAAAGGTATGCAGAATCATAATCATAATCACGAGGCTTATTGCTATGAACCTGTAAAAAAAATACTGAAGGGGATATTTGTTTTGGCGCTATTTTATCACAACAGGAATAACATTCATATTCAAAAGCATGATTGCATGTCTCCTCAGACTTTAGTTTTGTAGTCCACCTTTTTTCCTCTTTCTGTCAAAAAGATTGAGTTGATATCTTTAATAGTAAATAACCATGTATAATTTAAATGCATACTAACATATATATTCCAGGTAATTCAAATATGTATTACCTGAAATATAAAGAAATAAAATTCGAGAATATAAAAAAATAAACTCTCACTTGTAAATATCAAAAAAAAGAATTAAAAATAATCTAAAAATTATTATTATATAACAATTTTCATATAAAAATATCTATCAAACAAATACCACAATAACGATTAAGCCAATAAAATCTAAATCAGCAGAAAATATGTCAAGTTAAAAAAAAATATTTTTTCATGGGACTTTATGTATATAACTTTAAATATAAACATAACGCCTAAAAATTTTTATTAAATACATTTTACACATGCATTACTTAATTAATGAAACATTGCATACACTACAGTTTAAGTGTTTATACAAATTCATATGCATAATGAAGGAAAATTTTAGGTAGAGTACGTATTATATTTCCACTAAAAACAATATCTGTAACAAAAGGAGTACCACACACTATTCCAGAAGAGGTGAGGTATACGTTGTCTAGTGAATGTGAAGATAAATAAAAACACTTATTGCAAGATGGAGATAATGTCTTTAAAATTGAATTACTATTTACATAATTGCTGCAGTGTTTGAAACAATTGGTATTTGAATTAATGCTATTTTTAAAATAAACTTCTTAAAATGAAATAAGGACCAAAAGTCAAGTGGGTCAAGGTATTTTACAAACTTGAGTTTGTGTATAAGTTGAGTTTGTAAAACTCAAGTTTTACAAACTTGAGCTTGTAAAATATCTTAAGAAAAACAATTGCAAGCATAAGTTATAATTTTAATGATTGGTATAATTGCAATTAATCAATGTGAAAGAGTGCACAATGGAATGATTGAATTTGGTTTTGTTTAAATTCATATGGATAAACAATCTATTGCTATGAAGGATTAGACATAAAGTGAACTTCTAAATACAAATGGAAACTTGATAAACCAAGGTGGTTTGTCGCGGTGTTCAAGAAAAACTAGTTGATAAATCAAATTAATGAAGAGATGGACTATGAGGTGGAAAATTTTTGGTCGAAACCATATGAAAAAGATGAAAAAATAGTGATAAGAATTATTTTGTGTGGTATGAATTGTTTGCACAAGAGATGAAAAATTAAATATTGCACGAGTGTTGTGTTTGCAACTATTAAGAAATGAAAAGATCGAATTTTGCTGGAAACGTGGCAACATTATTTTAAAGTCAAAAAGAAAAAAAAAGAAAAAAAGAAAAAAAAAAAACGACAAAAAGAAAAAAAGAAAAAAAAAACGACAGAGACTTTTTTGAATATATGCGGACACTTCATCGGACAATATCCTGTCAGAAGCTGGCTCAGATTTGACTGCAGTTTTAAAAAATTTCTTAGTCAAGAAGATTTTTGGGATATTCTAATCTGAGATTAAGCACAGTCATATTGCGCCGATTGGAAGTTAGTGATCATATAAGAGAAACGGGTGATGAGGGATTCAAAATCTGCCACGTTGTGGTGTGATTCTTTCCACGACCTTATGCAAAATTGTTTCAGTTTTAAGAGAAGCTAGTAGAATAGGGATACGAAGCATTAATGATGTCATGTATATTGTTATAACTGAACTAGACGCTGTGATGGGTGAGATAAATCTAGCCGTTAAGTCGGACATAAAGAGCATATCAGTATTCACCGACTCAGTAAAAGGTGAATGGTTATTAAAAATTGTACTGACTGCATGTTATAGGGTTCAATTAATAGGACCAGAAATAATAATAAAAAAAAAAGTTTCTCTGTTGTAAGATTTAATAAAAAAATACACAAAAACATTGAGATGAATTGAATTTGAATGAGCTTTTATGAGGAAACGTTAAAAAAGCTACTGCAGAAGAAGCTCGCAAAACCAAAATCAAGTCATTGTTTTGACGCTAGTTGAACAATATGTGTAACAAATAATTCCGCAAGTAGTTAAAAACTTTAGAGAATGTGTTCGTAAATGTTGTCAATGTAATTTAATTGATCCAGTATTAATAAAATGAAATCTTAGATTGTTAGATGAATGAGTTACGAGATAACCTATCGCTTGTGACATGATTCACTATAAAGAGTCATCATATCCAACAGTTAGTGACAATAAACCACATAGATTCGCCCTTTAATGAAAGGTTTTTGCGAAAAGCGTAGTGAGTCAAATGGATTCCGTGTTTTGGGAGCACACCACAAGAACTAGTGATGAATAATGGAGTGGTGTTTAGATGAAATGAGTTTAAAAAAGATATGTGAGAAATGGTGTGTACCAAATATGTATAAATGATGATAAAAACCATTAGGAAATGGAACTGCTGAGCGAAACCACCACACAGTATGTAATATACTGAAACAAGGGGACAATTATATACGTTACAAGCGGTATTTTGTTTAATGCAATACCATCGATTGGAACGCAAGAATAGTTTACACCTGCTTCTCTAAAAACAAGTATATCTGGTGTCTACCAATTAAAAGGGGAATAACATAGAATTACATGGTAGATCACTTCAGGTTACCGTACTTATAGAATTAAATGACAAGTTTATGCTTGTCCCGTCGACATTAATTTGAAAACTGGTAATTTAACCAATATACTCAAAAAAATAAATATTAAAGCTGATAGCGTACCAAGATATATGAGAGACTTGAGAATAGCTCTTGCCTCAAATTTACAAAGTCTTCATTATAAAATTAGTATCGTTGAGAGAATGACAGCGATGAAAATAAATTTGAAGATTTAGGTATTTTAACGGCAAGGGCTGAGAGATCTGAGAGAAAGTTGACGAGGGACAAAGAACAATGGTTTAAATGTCACTGATAGTTTATTACCATTAGTGATACTGATGATCAGAAAATAGAAGAAGCCGATATATTTAGGTGAAACAACATAGGGACTTAAGTCTTGGGGAAACGTAAGTAGCTAACTCGAATGAACTATTAACAATGTATACTAACTTCTAAAAATAAAGCAAAATTTACTTCAAAAATTTATTTACACTCGTTTACATTAAATAAAGACGCTTTGCTGAATATTGAAATAATATTGTTTAACCTCAACTTATATTAAAAGATATTAATTTCATACATTGCCTCCTGAAGTCAGTGGGCACACGATGTCAATCCAAAGTTGGATTTTTGATAGGTTAATCTAACGTTGTAATAACATTAGTTACAATAACGTTATTTTTCATCTTCGACATTGTAAAATGTTATTTACGCTAAAGCTATTGTTCTATAGTTCGACAAGGTAAATATTTGTGTCAAAAAAAAAAAGGTAAATTAAAAAACGTTAACAAAGTTCTTCAAGAGAGTAAATATTACATAACAGCTAGAGTAAAAGAGTGCTCTTTTACCCTTATCAAAACGTATTGCGTAGTCTCTCTCGTGAATTATTGGAATTAGCTCATTATTAAATATCGGTATAAAATGTAGTTATGAATTCCTTAATAAAGGTAGACGAAATGAAGAATGGTAGAAAAAACCTTACAAGTTTATTTACTGCATTGACAAATTCTTGAACCATCGAGTTTTTTGAATATTCAAATTTTATATAGAAATATAATATTATATGATAGTTAACGGTTTTAACTTTTCAGAAAAGCATAATAATTTTTTATGTAAATATATTTTTAACAAAGTATAACTAAATATTTGTAAATATTTTTTTTATCTAGAATGAGTGTGCAGCATAGAGAAAACGAAAGTATACAGGAGCGTGAGGACGGAATGTGAGTCCGAACGCAGGCATTTTTTAAATTCGAAAATATGTCTTCGGTTGGACTCGAGTTTTATTGATATTTTTTTTTAAATCAGTGGCAACAGATATACACAAGGAACAGGAAACTTCTTATTGCTCATAAAAAAAAGTATCGAAATTTTTTATTGTATGCCTTGGCCCCTACTTATATAACAATTGTATAACAAAACAATACCTCAAAATAAAGAACTTACAAAATTGGATAACCTTGTTTTTATAAAGAAAAAAATTTCATAATTATCGAAACCAATTTTATCGAGACCCCAAAATATTTGTGTGTTTTATAAAAAAAAAAACACATAATATGGTAACTTTTTATATTTTTAGTTTGTTTTATATTCTATGTACAAGAAGTACAACAATGGTTTTCGATGAAAATATTTCTCTTAGTCTTAGTTCTGCAAGTTTTCTTACACTTTCTTACTTATTTTATTATAACTACATATATGGCAATTATGAGCAAATCGGGGCAAGAGGGAAAAATTTTAGGGCTTTTTGTTCCCAAGCTCCAATCATCGCAATTTTTTGCAAAGGATCCTTGTTTGATATAAGTATAAACATATAAATGTTTGGAGTTTGCTCCATGTCTGAAAGTTAGCTATCTCAAAGACCAAAAAATGTTTTTGGCGCCCCTGCTCATACTATATAATACTTATATATTATGTCAAAACCACACCACTTTTAACATAAGGGATAGTCCATAAATTATGTTACACAAAATTAATCTTATAGACAGAAGACAAAGGATCCAAAGGTTTCCATTGCAGTGTCTTTAATTAAACTAAGTATATAAACAATCTTTCAAATCCAGCGAAAACCACCGCGCAAAAGAGTAAAATGATCCCCTTCTTTTATTTTTAAAATAAGTTTTGCGTTGCGTGATTAATGGACAATCTTTAAAATATAAGTATTTGAAATTCATTACTGGTAAATTAATCTCAAGCTTCAAAAAAACGTGTCAGTATTTTTTGGTAAACCTTTTATTTGTTAGAATTAGGGCCGACGCGAGTAGGTGTTAAGTAAAGGGTCGGGGTGATTTCCTTTAAAGTTTTTGCCGACAAACAAACAAAATGGTCAAATAATTTTTCAATTTGCCAACTAAAAAAAATAGTACAAGTCCGGTTTTGCCGAATAAATTGATTTAAAAAATGGTTCCAATTTGCCGACTGATTGTACAAAAACGTCCCAAATGATTCATTTTTAAGGAAGGTTGGGGTCACGCCATTCTTTCATCTCTGTTGCGTTGGGCTAGGTTAGAAGGATTAAAAAATAATATTTATAAATTATAAAGATAACATTTAGAAATATTATTATAGGAATTTATATGGAAATAAATGAGTTTGACAACATATTTCATTGTAGAAAAGTTTTAACCAAATGTTGCAATATTAAAAATCTGGTAAAAAACACGAAGTAAAGAATTAACCGTTAAAACAAAACTCATAGAATATTTTTCTTTTTTTTTGATTTGAGATTTTCATTAGGAAATTCACTTATATATGAATTCTCGAGAGTATTAAGAACGTTTTCTAACAATTCCAAACTTAATAAACTCATTACTTTAAAAATTAAACATCCGCTTTTACTTCAAAGCTTTTAAATAACAAAAAATTGCTTATTTACTAATCGTAAATTAGTTTTATTTCGCTCCTGTTAATGAAATAAGTTTTTATTATAGAATTGTCTTTAAATTCAATGTTTTGCGTCCAACCCTCTATGGAAAATTTCCATCCACGTAACAAAGAACTTAAAGAAATACATCGTTATTTATTTCAGGAACAAGATACGAAAAAACCTTTAGTATTATGCGGAATGTCTGGTGTTGGAAAGACGCAAGTAGCCAGAAAATATTGTCAAGAATATAATAAGTTTTATGAAAACATTATATGGATAAATGCAGCATTTGGAAAATTAAGTACTTCAGTGGAAGCCCTTTATCAAAAACTAGGTTTTATTGTTAAAGATTCAGAAAAATTTACAAAAAATAATTCTTTTGATATTAATGAAGCTATCGAAAAAATACATAACTATTTTAAAAACAAAAACACTTTGTATATTTTTGATAACATTGACAATGAAAGTATTAGGAACTTTAAAATGTACATTTCAACGAAACCGAAGTCTTTTACTTTGATCACCACTCAATGGAGAACGTGGTCAAATAACGTAAATCTGATGTCAGTAGATGTTTTTTCTTCTGAAGAAGCTTTTGTTTATATAAAAAACAACATTAGTACAAATTCAGACGAAAAGTTAAAAGAATTAATAAAAGAGCTTGGTTTTCATCCTTTTGCTATCACTCAAGCGATAAAATATATAAACGCACACTCAGTCACAATTGAAACATATTTAAATCGATATGGATTGCATCCCGTACAAATACTAGATGATGATAAATTTCCAACCGAAGAAGAATCGATGTCTGCTGTGCAAACTATAAATTTAGTTTTATCAAAATTAGAAAATGATGAAGGTGTTTCATTAAAATTACTGAACTGTTTATCACATTGCGATGGTCAAAATATCAGCAAACATTTTATAGTCCAAATTTCAAAATACATTGCAATAAAAGATGAATACTTGATTGATGACGCCATTAGATTACTGGTCAGTTATTCATTACTAGATTATTTTGGCGATAAAAAATATTCAATGCACGATCTCACACAGTTGTCATGTAAATATTTTCAAAATAAGAATTCAAGTACAAAAACATTCTGCAGTCTTATAGAAAATTATTTTATTTTTAAGTTAAATGATATAAGCTATCACGCTGATTATGGAAAAGATTTTGTTTTTCATTTTCTGCACATGTTTCGGAAAAATAGAAAAAGTATGACGGAAACCTTTCACCGATCGTCAAGTGTTGTTTATGATTTCTTATCATGTAAAGGTTTATTTCAAGAATTAATTGAAATACTAAAAGCTGTTCAAAGTTTTAATGAAAAAACTTATGGAGAAAAAAATGAACTAACTCTTGATACAAATTATAATATCGCAAACTGTTTGAGCAAGATGGGAAAATATAACGAAGCTTTAGAAATTTATTACTCTGTTGATAAAATAAAAACTGAAATTTTAGGTATCAACCATCCGTCAACAATGAATACAAAACATAATATCGCAAACTGTTTGAGCGATATGGGAAAATATAACGAAGCTTTAGAAATTTATTATTCTGTTGATAAAATGCAAACTGAAATTTTAGGTATCAACCATCCGTCAACAATTGGTACAAAAAATAATGTCGCAAACTGTTTGATCGAAATAGGAAAATATAACAAAGCTTTAGAAATTTATTATGCTGTTAATAAAATACAAACTGAAATTTTAGGTATCGACCATCCGTCTACATTGGGTACAAAACATAATACCGCAAACTGTTTGAGCAAGATGGGAAAGTATAACGAAGCTTTAGAAACTTATTATTCTGTTGAAGAAATAAAAACTGAAATTTTAGGTATCGACCATCCGTCAACATTGAGTACAAAACATAATATCGCAAACTGTTTGAGCAGGATGGGAAAATATAACGAAGCTTTAGAAGTTTATTATTCTGTTGATAAAATAAAAACTGAAATTTTAGGTATCAACCATCCGTCAACAATTGGTACAAAAAATAATGTCGCAAACTGTTTGAGCGAAATAGGAAAATACAACGAAGCTTTAGAAATTTATTATTCTGTTAATAAAATACAAGCTGAAATTTTAGGTATCAACCATCCGTCAACAATTAGTACAAAAAATAATGTCGCAAACTGTTTGAGCAAGATGGGAAAATATAACGAAGCTTTAGAAATTTATTATTCTGTTGATAAAATACAAACTGAAATTTTAGGTATCAACCATCCGTCAACAGTTACTACAAAACATAATATCGCAAACTGTTTGGGCAAGATGGGAAAATATACCGAAGCTTTAGAAATTTATTATTCTGCTAATATAATACAAACTGAAATTTTTGGTATCAACCATCCGTCAACAATGGATACAAAAAATAATATCGCAAATTGTTTGAGCAAGATGGGAAAATATAACGAAGCTTTAGAAATTTATTACTCTATTGATAAAATACAAACTGAAATTTTAGGTATCAACCATCCGTCAACAATGGATACAAAAAATAATATCTCAAACTGTTTGAGCGAAATGGGAAAAAATTAGGAAGCTTTAGAAATTTATTATTCTGTTAATATAATACAAACTGAAATTTTAGGTATCAACCATCCGTCAACAATGAAAACAAAAAATAATATTGCGTAGAAAGAAAAATAGAATTAGTTAACCTTTTTAGTTTTGATTATATTTGAATATATTTTTGACGGTTTACTTATTATGGGCAGTTTATTTGAAACACTTCTTTTTTTATTAAGTATTGTATGTTATATACTAAATCTATTAATATATTAGTCTTGATTCACAGCATGTAAATTAGATTTTTTTTATATTGAACTGGATATTGTTATTTCTAGAGAAACTATTAACTGTTGAAAATTTTTCCTATGAAATCATATACATATTGTACATATTGTACATATTATACATAGTTATACACTTATTAAATATTATTATGGAATGAATTAATAACTAAAATGATTCAAGTTTTTAATATTTCCCTAAGGGGTATATAATTGTTTATATCGTAGAACATTACAAAATACCATTATTAATTAATCTCGCTTTGAATTCTTTATGATAATACTTTTAAAAAAAGCTTTTAAATTGAAAAATTGTTGATTAAACTTTTGCATTTATTGTTATTTTGTTGATTATAAAAATTATAAATTTTATTTGTTGAATGGTATTATATTGTTTAAAAAAAGCAATTTGTTTAATAATTAGACCCGAAAGGTTTCAAAATTAATAATTCCATAAACATTATTCCTAGGTTTGAAACTGATATATTAAAATGCACTTTTTAAGGTTTTTTGTTATGTTGATTCTACAAATTCTTTTTTTGAAATACTTATTAATACTAATTGTTGGAATAATCTTATTTAATTATTACGATTATAAGAATATAGTACTTAGAAGTCTTTGCGTTTAAAAAAAAATATACAATATAATATTTTATATAGTTTCTTTTATGTTTTAATTATTGAATTTATTTTTTTAGTTTTATTTGAAATAATTTATGTTTGCAAGCGTTTCGGTGTTGTTTATGATTGTTATACTTTATATCTAAAGGTCTCTAGTGTGATAGAAAACTTGGTAAAAAGTGTTTTAGCATGAATATAATTATTATTTACATATCTAGCAAGGTATTTGTGATCTGCTTTTCAAATAGCATTTTGAAAATATTTTGGATTGTATCGTTATTAATTGCGTACATAAAAACTCGATATTGATATTTATTTGGTGAACATTCAGAATTTTTAGAATAATAAATGGTTGTGGATGTGAGAGTCTCTCTGCGTTTGGTATTATTCTAATGGCATGTTTTGTTTGTTGATTTGTTTTTAATTTTGTTTTTGTTTATTTTTATTTAATGAGTTTATCTTATACTTAAAGATTTTTTTTCTATGTTTAATTGGCATTTGGTTTCTAAATTACCCGGATATACAGTGAGTGTAAACAGGGTTGTGTGTCTAAAATCAAATAAGGATTACTTTTAATCCTAAATAAGGTAAAAATATCATTTTGATTAAAATGCTGGTTTCTATTAGTATTTATTTATCACAAAATAAACAATATTCTTCAAAACAATAAAGAAAATAAATAATTTTTCACACACTAAAAAAATGAATAATTTTTTACATACTTTTCAAAACACATTAATTAGGGTAAAGTAGGGTAATTTCGGCGTATTAAGATATTTTGTTGATAGAAAATGGTTGCTTTAATATCGTTAAAAAATTATGCATATTAATGCCCTGCAGATATACCTATTAATTTTGAGTATCCCAAGCACAGAGTTTGCTTTAAGAGTAGCTTTACTTATCTACTTTGACCATTTGAGTAAATTATTAACTAGGATACCCAATATTTTCTCGATGGCTTTAAGAGGTATGCGACTACTATATGTGTCCAACATGGTCAGGGGATGTCAAATTCTGAGAAACCACCGTAAAACTTTAGAACTTTGTATACATTTATACTAAACTGCATGCCGAAATTCTTGACCAATCCTATAATAATACAATCGCATTTTTTTTTTCAATATTTTTGAAGCTGAGGTGATGGAAATAAACCTGTAATTTCCAGGATCAGAAAGATTACCTTCCTTGAATATGAGCGTTATACTAGCAAATTTCTACCCAGATGGCACTAGGCCAGAATCAAAGGACATAATTTCACTCTCATACTTTAATACTGCGTCAGCCACAAGCTTTTCGACTCGACAATTTTGTTTGCTGTAAGACTCGAATATTATCTTTAAACTTACTAGAAGCATAGCGTAACTTCATAAATAGTGCAAATTTTTCTTAAGTCGCTGCTTTAATAGAAGAATTAAACGGTTTTAAATTACGTTTCTTTAAGATAAAGGACACATTGAAGTTAGGAATGTTCCGTTCGATGAAAAAAATGTATGCGTCTTTGAACAACTCAAGGCTTTCGTCTGCTCATTTAATTGAGAATAAGTTGACCAGTTGGTTGCCTTTCGGCCCTTATTCATTGCATTATAGTTACTTTTGTTATAAATATAATTTACTTTGTGTAGTTTGAAGTTCTAGTCGATGTATAAATCTGAAATCCTATAAGATGGAATTGTGAAGATAATTTTTCTGAGTACATTCAAATGAAGGACCAATTGTAGCATTATAAATACAATCATGGTCATCTGATAGCACTAGGTCAAGCGTATTATTGATAAAAGTTGGTTCGGTGACTAACTGTGAAAGGAACAATCATTGAAAGTAAAAAAAAGTTGACTAGACTGTTTACCACTTTTACATTGGCCACCCAAATCACACCACCTGATATCACTATTATAAAAATAACCAACAATAGAACACTAGTAAGTTTCCCACCACCAGTTAGAGCTTTAGCGCATATGATTGACTTATCGATTTGTGAATTAAACTCATTTTTCACTATATAACTATATAACTGACTATATAACTATATAACAAACTGTTTGAGCGATATGGGAAAATATACCGAAGCTTTAGAAATTATTATTCTGTTGATGAAACAAAAATTGAAATTTTAAGTATCAACCCTCCTTCAACAATGAATACAAAACACAATATCGCAAACTGTTTGAGCGATATGGAAAATATAACGAAGCTTTAGAAATTTATTATTCTGTTAATAAAATACAAACTGAAATTTTAGGTATCAACCATCCGTCAACAATGAAAACAAAAAATAATATTGCAATCTGTTTACGTAGAAAGAAAAACTGAAGCTGTTTACATTCTTAGTTTTGATTATATTTGAATATATAATATGACAGCTTACTTATTATAAGCAGTTTATTTGAAGTACTTCTTTGTTTATTAAGTATTATATGTTATATACTAAGTATTTTTTTTTAGGTGCCCCAAGAAGTCCTAACGGTCTTGTCGCATAGCACCGCGGTAGTTTAATCAGGAAGTTCACGCCTCCTTCCTTACCATGACGCGAAAATATGTCCAGTGCTCGTTTCGAACCTGAATCTTCTGCTTATAAAGCAAGCGCTCTAACTACTGCGCCACGGCCGCACTATTAAGTCAATTAATTTATTAGTCTTAATTCAAATTATGGAAATGCGATTTGTTTTATTTTGAACTGGATATTGAAATTTCTAGAGAAACTATTGTTACTTATTGTAAAACCGTTGATAATTTTTTTGATGAAATTTTATATTATGCATAGTTATATACTTATTAAAGGAATTAATAAGTATGTAATTTCTCTAAGGAATTTATAATTGTTTATATCATAGAACATTACAAAATAACATTATTTAACTGGTCTCGTTTTGAATTCTCATGATAATATTTTTAATAAAAAATATTTAAATTTGCTATTTTTGAATTATAAAATTATAAATTTTACTTGATGAATTATTTAAATAAGCAATTTGTTTAATAATAAGACGCGAATGTTAGAAGGGAGGTTTAAAAATTAATAGTTTCATAAACATAATTCCTAGGTTTGAAACTGGTATATTAAAATGCACTTTAAAAGGTTTTTTGTTTTGTTGATTCACTCAACCAATTCCATCAAACACATACTTGAAAAAAAGCAACCCAAATTTATTTAATTTTATAATGGTTACATTCTAAAAACACGGAAAGTTTAAAATCTTAAATTATTTTTTTTAGAAGCTTATATCGCTATATTTTCTAGCTAGATTGTAGGGTTTTTTTTGTGTGAAAAACTTACTAATTGTTGGAACAATCTTTGTCCCTCATGGTATTGTACAGTATTAGCTAATTATTTGTTTCCAGTTTCTTTGTAATAATGTAAAATGGCTTTAACATTATTACAAAGAAACTGGAAACAAATAATTTTTAATCTAAATAAAATTGTTGACAATGAATTTTGCGCTCGTACTAATTAATGAAATGGGTAAGAAAACCTTCAAGGCATTTTATCAAAAGGCAATTAAATTAATTTCTTGCAAACTGATATAACTGCTTTGCACTTATGTCAGTTCGCACTTATGTCAACTCGCACTTAAGCCAGTTCGCACTTAGGCCATTCGCACTTATGCCAGTTCTCAAACATAAAAATTCTTGCCTCTTAATTCGTCCCCATAAAAGATGTCATTAAATATAATACAAACAAATTGGAAAAATAAGATAATGAACTCCAACATGGAATTTCAATAATAAATGAACACTAAGCAAAACAAAAAACAAGTAAAAAAATTTAAAATTATATAAAAACTGTTTTTAATTATTACGATTAAGAAAATAGTACTATGAAGTCTTTGCATTTAAAAAAAAAAAATACAATGTAATATTTTGGATACCGCTGGATAAATATATTTCTTTGATACCTTGATTATTGAAATATTTTTTTTTAGTTTTGATTTGAAATTATTTATGTTTGCAAGCATTTTGGTACCGTTATGATTTGGTACCGTTTATGATATACTTTATATTTAAAGGTTTTCTAATGTGATAGAAAACTTGGTGAAAAAACTTGGTAAAAAGTGTGATAAAAAACTTGGTGAAAAGACCTGGTAAAAAGTGTTTTAGCATGAATATAATTATTATTTACATATCTAGCAAGATATTTGTGCTCTGTTTTTCAAATAGCATTTTGAAAATATTTTGAATTGTATCGTTTTAATTTCGTACATAAAAGTTCGATATTGATATTTATTGGTGAACATTCAGATTTTTCACAATAATAAATAGTGGTTGTGGATGTGAGAGTCGCTCTGCGTTTAGTATTATTCTCATGGCATGTTTTGTTTGTTGAATAGTTTTATCAATTTTGCTTTTGTTTATTTTTATTTAATGAGCTTTTCTTAACTAAAAGATTATTTTTCTATGCTTAGTTGGCATTTAGCTTCTAAATATTCCGGATATGCCGAGAGTGTGAATAGGGTTGTGCTGTCTAAAAACATAAAAGGGAATAATTTTAATCCTAAAGAAGGTAAATATGTAATTTTGATTATTTATGCACAGTATGAACAATAGTATTTATTTTTCTCAAAAAGAACAATATTCTTCAAAACAATAAAGAAAATGAACAATTTTTCAAACTATATACTTTTTAAAACACAATAATTAAGTACGCGGAAATCGCGTATTACAGAACCGAATTTTGTGCAAAAATTCTGTGCCACGTTTTTAAGTATGTTTTGAGTTACCGTGTTAAAGAAGTTTGTTGAAAAACTTTTTAGAATTTTTATATTGACATTGAGTAATTTTAAAAACTAGAAGAGCTGAACTTTATTACTGTGTGGTCTATAAATTTTGATTAACTTTATTGCTGTGTTTATTGCTCTCAACAATTTGGTTGTACTTCTAGGATGAAATTAATGTCGAAAATATGGACGAATGTTTTTCTTACTTTTCTTTCATTTTAATTTTTCATTTAGGCACTTGCCAAATTCTATTGAATTCCTAGTTGTCGCAGGCACTCTATTTTTAGTCGCACTTGTTGGTACCTAATTTTTATTTTAACCGATTTCTTTGAAATAAAACACTCGATTGGGAACCAATCGAGTGTTTTATTTTTTTTTATATTTAATTTAGATTAAATTAAAAAAAAAGGAAAGTCGAGTAACTGAAAATTTAACATGTTATTTAATTCATATCTGGTTTGAAATATGAAAATTTTAAAACTTATTTTAATATAAAGTTAATTAACTATTTCAAATGTTTCCTTGTATTATTTTAAATTTTAGTTTAAGTTAATAAATGTTAATAAATGGAAACTTTATTTTAGCTAAAGATGGTCCTAAAGTTTCCTAGTTGTTGCTTTTAGTAAATGCAACAACTAGTAAACTTCAAGATCATCTTTACACACCATTTATAGTATAATCAGATGAAAAATATGTATAAATATTGTATAAATTTTTTATACAATACTTATACATATTTCATATTAGATATTTATAATAAATATGTATAACTACATATGTTTATTTGCTCTGCATCTTTAATTTGCCATCAATGAGAGTTGCAAACTATATGGAAATGACTGCATGGCAACCTTGATTATTCTGGCTGTAAGCAAAATGAAATACAAAGTCGTAAAAGGCGATCCAAAAGGTTTTTTAAATTTTTTAGACAATAACAAATTACCACGAGGTATTATTTCAAGGTTTTATTGAAACCACCTTCGTGTTCTTTTCCGTAAATGTACTACTCTGATTAAGTATTACAGTGACTTTAAACAATATCTTACAATTGGAACAGTAAAGTGTAAAAGTTTGCAAAAACTCTTCGAAAAGCATTTTGTAGCACAACTGCAATCAAAAAATTGTGTGTGCTTTCAGTATTTGGGAAACTCCTTACTCGATTGTGTGTGCTTTCAGTATTTGGGAAACTCCTTACTCGACCATCGATGAAAATGATTTATATAACATCAGAGCATGCAAATTTTTATCATGTTGTGAAAAGATTGTGAAAAATGTTATACAAACAGCTCATGCTTGCAAATCCAATCCAGCAGGGTTGTTTTGCAGACAGACTGACTTTTTATAAAATCAATTAAGCCAAATATTTTAGAATCAGTAATAAATTAATGCTCTCTGAATGAAGAACTTCTTGATGAATGACTTCTGCATGTCTTATTACAGTGGAGGATATGTTAAATAGACAATATTATAGATAATTTTCACTTACTATTACAGACACATTTAAAGAGGAGACAGTTAGTGAAAGCTTCAGAGTATATAATGTGAGGTATTATAGATAGTCAGGAATTATTAAGTATGTTTAGTGATGCTAAAGTACGTTCCCTAATGCAACAATTTGCTATAACTCTTGCAAATTAAGATAAAAAAAAAGACTGGGTTATCTAGACAGTCTAGACTTAAGTTTGAGAGAAAAGGTAGTTAATTGGTCAATTAATGTAGCACATAAAAGTAGATCTAAAAATAGACTGCATCATGCTAATATTTGAGCTGAGATTTTCCAACGGCAAGCATCTAAGCGCAAAAAAGTGGATGAAAAAGATAAAATAAAATTAGTGAGCAAAGTTATCAAAACTGACATTTAATGAAATTAAAAACTTATATAAAACTTGTCCAACAACCAACTATATGGTTTAGAAGATGTCATGTTGGGGAGAATTGAAATTAAAAGCTATACCATAAATGGTACTATCAAAAAACACATGCAAACATATTTTCTATAATTGCATAATTTTGTATAAACGTGTTTTGTATAGTAGAAAAAGAGAATGAAAGAAAAAATGACTTCATATACACTATTTCTTACTGGAAAGATGATGAAACTGATATTGAAGCTCTTGACAATTGCATCAAAAAGATACAGCTTGCTGCTAATGCTGTTTCTGTAGAGTTGCAATTTAATACATTTGAAAACACCAAAAAGATATAGCTTTCACCTTTTACCTGTTTTAAATTTTAAAGTTTGTAAAATTTCTTTTTTTTAACGATATTAATATTTTTAAATTAATTAAACAGTTTATTATAGTTTCATATATTGCGTTATTTTATTCTACTCAAAAAAAGTACTGTAAGTGTTGTGACTTGCCAAAAACATACTGCAAGTGTTGTGACTTGACACAAAAATAATGCAAGTTTTGTGACTTGCCAAAAACATATTAAAAGTATTGTGACTTGTTAAAAATTTTTGATAGACGGCTCTGTCTTACCTTCACGTGGTGTCCATCTTTAAAAATGATTATTATTGTACTTTCATTTATGGAATTTATTACTTTAATCATTTAATAAAAGCCAAGACATTATTTATAAAGAAAGGCATCTTTGAAATAATCATGAATTACTATTTTTTAACAATAATACCCCAATTATATTTTTATTTTGAGAACACCTTTTTTTACTGCTATCGACTTTTGACTAATTGACAAATTGCAGTCCCTCAATAAAAGTTTTAAAGTATTTTAGAATTGTATCTGCAATTAATTAAAAAGTTAATTTTTTTTCTTTCACTTTTTTAGGTTGGGGTGGGCGAAAGCCACCCCAACATAAAAATACACTAATACAGTCAAGTAAAAAATATTTTTATAATTCTTAAATGTTTGTCTTTTATGCTTTTAAATACGAAACTGATATTTTATAATTAACACAGTTTTTGATTTTTAGGGTGTGTTAAAACATCATCACATTAGAAATTGACTTCATCATGCTGAAATTCCTAGTGTTAAGACTTTTTTTCACGCAAAAACTATTGACGGGAACGGACGTGCTTTTATAAACTGATTTAAAAATGGCTAAATTTACCGTTTCTCATATTAAAGACCTATTAGATATTCATGAGAATACGTTATTAAAAATATTTAACGAGAAGTTTGATAAAATGGAAATTAAGCTATTAGATCTTCAAGAAGAAAATACAAAACTAAAAAAAGAAACTAATGAACTAAGGAAATCGGCGGAGTTTCTTAGTGAAAAATATGAATCAATTGTTCAAGAACGATCTGAATTGAAAAAAAAAAGCCAAACTTAAAATCAAACCAAAATGATAAAACAAACGTTGTTGTCAAAGAAAAACTAGCTGAGTTGGAAGACAGGAGCAGAAGAAATATCCTAAGGTTTACGGGAATTGAAGAAGACGAAAACGAAACGTGGGAATTGAGCGAAGAAAAGATTCAAAATGTTTTAAAGACAAAACTTGGATTTAAAAGTAATGTTAAAATTGAACGGGCGCACAGAACGGGGAAAAAAAGCAGCGATGGAACAAAGTACAACAGAACCATAATAGTTAAGTTTTTAAACTACAAAGACAAAAAAACTGCGTTGGATAACTATGTTCTGGTTTGTGGAGCGATCGATTTTACGTAAACGAAGACTACAGCGAAAGAACTTTAGAATTACGAAAACAGTTATTTAAAGAAGCAAAAGATTTGAGAGCCAAAGGTAAATATGCTAAAGTTGTATATATCAAACTTGCAACGCGCGACTTTTAAGAAATTCTTTTATCTTAGAGTTATTAATTTTGTCTTTATTAATATTATTTTTTTAATTTTATTGTTTTTAAATACTAAAATGGATTCAAATCGCTCTAAGAATTTTGATATTTTTAAATTTAATGATTTTATACTTAACAAAGAGTCCGTAATCCGGATAAAAGTTATTTTAGTGAAACAGATGCTTTACAAAGCAACTGCAGCTATTATTATAATTTTGAAATAAAAGAATTGAGCTGGATAAATTTAATGCAATTCATATAAATATAAGAAGTTTAAAAAAAATTTTGAAAATCTTTGCAATAGTTTTGAGGAAAATCTAACTATTTTTAGTGTAATTTGCCTAACTGAAACCTGGTGTAGTTCTGATGACTCAAATTTAGATGATAATTTTAAAATACCGGGCTAAAATTTGATTTCATTAGGGTGGAAAACAAATAAACGCGGTGGTGGTTTAGTTATTTATGTAAAAGAAAACCTTCGATATTATATTCGGCATGACATGAGTATTTCTGACGTCAATATAGAGGTTTTAACGATTGAAATATTGATCAATAAAACTAAAAACATTGTAATTAGTTGTTGTTATCGCCCACCTACTGGCGAAATTAAAACATTTAGTACATTTTTAAAAGAAGATATAAATAAAAGCAACCACGAAAAGAAATTACTTTACATATTAGGTGATCTGAACTTTAATTGCTTTGAGTATCACGTCAAAAAAGACATTAATGGGTTTTATAATGGCCTATTTGAAAATGGAGCAGCTAATAAACAAACCAACTAGAATTACTTAAACAACAACTTCCTTAATTGAAAACATTATAACCAACAATGATTTTAATAATTCGCTTAAAAAAGGCATTATAAAAAGTGACATATCTGATCATTTCCCTATTTTCTTTTTAATAGATATTTATGCGTTAATTTTATATAATGAAAAAAAAATCATTTTAGAAACGAATTTTTCATAATATTAGCCTAGAATCTTTTAAATATCAACTTTTTTTAATTAATTGGGACATTATTAACTTTTCTGAAGACATTAATTTAATATACAAATATTTTTTTAAATTTTTTTTTCGAAATTTATGACATCAATTTTCCCAAAGTAGAAATAAATTACAAAGATAAAAAAATTAAGTCGCCGTGGATTACTAAGGGTATTCTAACATCTAAAATTAAACAAAAACTTTATATTAAATATTTAAAATCAAAAACAACTGAGAGTAAGACCATTTATAAAAATTACGTATGACTATTTGAACGCCTAAGGAAAAATTCAAAATCAATTTACTACACTAATTTACTTGAAAAATACAAATTAAACTCAAAACGCACTCGGCAACTAATAAACGAAATTAATGGTAACACTAAAAAATATCGCAATCTTTGCCCTCAGTATCTAAAGTAGATAATAACTTTTTTCTTGATCAAAAAATAATTGCTTCCGAATTAAATAAATATTTTGTATCTGTAGGACCAAACCTAGCCGAAAAAACCCTAATAAATTAATAAAGGCAACATATGACCCTCTAAACTCGTGTCTAAATTTTTTAAACTGTTTTGACGTTTTAAAAGACATACTTTTTCAAATTTTTAAATGCTCTATTAATCAGGGAGTATTTCCTGATGATTTAAAAGTAGAAAAAATAATTCCTATATTTAAAGAAGGAGAAAAAAACCCATGTAAAACACTATCGTCCAATTTCTAACCTGTCTGTTTTTTCTAAAATTTTAGAAAGAATTTGGTACAACAAAATATACAATCACCTTTTATCAAACAAATTATTATATAACATGCAATATGGATTTAAAAAACATAATTCAACAGAGCATGCTATTATTCAGCTGACAAGAAATATATCAGACTCTTTTAATAATTCTAAATTCACATTAGGAATATTTATTGATTTAGCGAAAGCGTTTGATACCATTGATCATAAAATTCTAGCTAAAAAATTAAATAATCATGGTAAAACAGGCAATGTTTTAAAATTGTTAAAAAGTTATTTAACTAATCGTAAACAATTTGTTTGCGCTAATGAAACATTTTCTTCAAATTTGTTAAATACTACATGTGAAGTTCCTCAAGGATCCATATTTTGACCTCTTCTTTCCTTATTTATATTAATGATCTATACAAAGCCTCGGATTTAATAACAATTATGTTTGCTGATGACACCAATTTATTTATGTCACACAAAAGCATTCCTACTCTATTTCATTGTGTGAACATCGAGTTAATCAAAATATCTAATTGGTTTAAGAACTAACAAATTATCTCTTAACATTGATAAAACTAAATGGATTCTTTTTCATCCTCTTATCAGAAAACATAAATTGCCAATTAACATGCCTCATCTTGTTATTGACAATATACAAATTAAACAAGTACCAGTAACTAACTTTTTAGGTGTTTGTATAGATAAAAATCTTACATGGAAAAGTCACATTAAAAACTTATCAAGTAAAATATCAAAAAGTATAGGAATATTGTACAAAGCAAGAAATGTTTTAAATAAACATACTTTAGTACAATTATATCACTCATTTATTCATTGTCACATGAACTATGCAAACATTGCTTGGGGTAGTACAAAGAAAAATAAACTTAAACCTTTTTATTGTCAGCATGTAGCACGTCTCATATATTTTAAGGATCGTTATACTCATGCCAAGCCTCTATTATTTAAAATGAAAGTTTTTAATATATATAAGCTAAACATTTTTAATACACTTTGTTTTATGCTTAAATGTAAAACCATTTTATCCCCTATTTCTTTCCATAATTTGTATTCATTGAAAGATAAAAATAAATACATTTTACTCAATAATAATTTTATTAAGCAGCCCATTTTTCAAACAAATTTTTTTAAATTTTGTACTGATTATCGCGGACCATTCTTATGGAAAAAAATAGTTAAAAAAAATTTTACTGAGGATTTTATTCATCAAAGTAACTACTTTTCTTTTAAACGAAAGCTTAAAGAACTCATTTTTACAATCAAAGATGTAACATTATATATTTTTGATTTTTTTTTTCCTAGTGATTTTATTTTTTAACTTCTATTTAACCATTAGTTTATAAAAAATGTTTCATTAACAACTGTAACATGAAATAATGTATCTTGTGTTTGTAACGGAATATTTTAAGTTCCTTACTTCGATAACTTTTTGTCTTGTAAATATCTAATAAATTTTAACACGATCATTTTTAGCGGTACTCGACGACAAGACCGTATGGCTTTCTACGAGTTCCCGCGTTCTTTTATTATTTAATAACGATCATTATATATATATATATATATATATATATATATATATATATATATATATATATATATATATATACTTGGCCGTGGGATCTACACGGGAACCATATGGGGAGAATAAAAAAAATCGAAAATTTTTTCGGCTGCTTTTTTCTTTACCCCGAATTGGCCCCAGATTTCTCCCGGATGTGTTTGAATTAGATTTAATTTATAGATTTTTTTTTTAATTAATTAATTTATTTATAATTTATATTTTTTAGAATTTGTTAACAAACTCTAAAATAATGTAAATTATAAGCAATCATTGTAAATAAATATTGATATTTTAATGTTTGGTTCATTCTAAATAATCTGTGCGTATATATTTATTAGGTGTTTTCTGCTGCATTAACTGGTACACGTTCTTTTCGGCCACCTTTGCCTCTATCACGAGCATTACTAAACCATGAAGAAAGTGCTTCTTCAAGGAGCTTTTTTTATAAATTTTCTTTTGTGCTATAGTTTATTTTTGCAGCACCTAAAAATAGGTTAGTTTATTTTAAATAAATCGCAAAGGAAATTTTATAAGCTCCCAAATCATTTCATACTATTGCTAACGATGTTGCCGAGTTTTAGTGAATCAATTTTTCAAGAATTTCTTGTATTAAATAATTTTAAAAAGTTAAAGATATTCCCAATATATTTGACAGGAGACGCTAATAAGGAAATGGGGTTTAGGTGAAAGGTACTAAGTAGGTGAAAGTAGTAGTTTAGGTACTAAGTAGGTGAAAGTACTATGGCTCTTTTTGCTATTTAATTCAACAAGCAAAAAAATCAAAAAAATTTGTACTAGAAAAAAAAAAGAGAGCATATGAAAACATACTAACAAAACATTACTTGAAATAGATGCAGTGACTGAAATGGCTGTTTCTTTTTTTGGCCTGTTAGATTGTATTTTCGTGCCAGTTCGGGAGAGAATAAGTACTTCATGTTTCTTCTTACAAAATCTGTTAGATTTGCTCTACCATTATTTACAAGAACTTGAACCTGATAACAAAAAATACAACTAATTATAAAAATAAATAATACATTATATACATATATATATATATATATATATATATATATATATATATATATATATATATATATATATATATATATATATATATATATATATATATATAAATATATATAAACATGAATTTAACAATATGCATTAGTTTTATTTTTTAAACAATATAGACATGTGCCCTATTGAAATATATTAGATAAAGGTAAACTTTAAATAGTTTACCACATTCTTTTTCACATTACATCCTTCAACTTTTCTTCAATAGCTTCCACGTCCTCAACTGTTTTAAGAGGTAAGTTTAGCTCAATTTGTTCCTCCATGATGCCTTATGTCACATTAATTTGTTGTTGGATGTTGTGCAGGATAGTTGAATGTAACTTTTGGGTCTCTATTATTTCTTCTTGCCTAGCCAAAATTTTCAACAAAAGTTTTTCTATTTGTGAAAAATGAAACCATTATTAAAAACCAATATAAAACAACTTCATAAACAATAACCATTACATACACAATTACAAGCAACAATTTTGGTGAAGCATTTTGTTTTAGCATCTTAACTGATGTAGTATTGCCAAATGTTTTTGACAAAGGACTAATTATGTCAAAAGAAAGACCGGGCACGTTTTTTGGCATTGCAATAGTTTCTGACTAGAAATCGACACACTGTGTAATTTGTTGGTGCTGAACTTCATTTTCTTAAAACCCCCCCAAAAAATTAAAAAAATAAAAAGTAATAAATTTCTTACAATTAAATTCAGAATAATCATTTTTATTTTTAAATCTAAACTCTATATGATATAGCTTACAGCTTTCTTTTTTGGTTGCTAAACTTTTTTTCGACATTAAAGGTATTCTCTGCTATTTTCACCTTTTTGCAGGCTTCTTTCTCATTACCTAAAATCATAGATCATTTGCAATTATAATAAGGCACTTGGCTTAAAGGTAAATTGTTTTTAAAGCGAATTAAAAGTAGAAAGTATATTGCTGTATAAATTTCATTGTTGCAATTTTTTTGCATTTGTACAGATCAAAATTTATCAGCAACTGCTAACAGTCGAATAGAAAAAGTTTTCCAATCTGTGTCAGGTTCAGAGCATTGCTTTTGTGCCCTACTGACTTTGCTTGAATTTGACCATGGAAGCCAGTAGCATTTTAATTCTATACGCTGTCTAACCAATCTTGAAACTTCTTGAAATTCAATTTTGGTAATAATCCAATTGAAGGGAATATATTCAGTCTTCATCTCAGTGTCAAAAACCACAATGGCATACATTCTGCAGTCTAGTAATTATATTATACCTAAAAAAACTGATTACAATTCAGAGCTAAAAAAAAAAGAAACTTATTTTCTAACAAACAAATAAAAAATTACATTTAAAAGTTAAAATTCAAAGCAAAGTGAAAAACTGTGGATATGCATAGTATGAGGTGTTGACAATGATAGGGGCACACCAACCAAATTCAAGTTTTGAGTAAGTTATGTTTAAGTTCTAGATGGAAATTAAAGCTGAAGCATTGTAAACAAAAAGGATTATTAAAAATTAAAAATAAATTATTGAGAACTGATTGGTGTATTCCTTTTCTTTGTAACACCTCATGTATATTATTAAAAACACGTTAATGGTTCACACTGATGTAATAAAGGACATATAAAAATATGCTGTTATGAAAATTCAATATTCAAAAACAAATAAAAAGTTCAAAATGCTTCAATAGTGCAATTGTGGCATTACAATAAACCCATTTTTATATGGTAAACAAACATATGTTCTTACAACTTCACTTAGTGGTAAACATTGATCTTCTTTCAACCAAATAAATATTTAATTTGTTAGAATCACATGGATCTTTAACAAAAGATTCCTTGAAAATAAACTCCTCAAAAAGAATATAAGCACAATTATTGCTTGCAGTTGGTTTTAATATATTCCAATTTCACCACATATTTCAAAGCAATTATCTCCAACACTGTTAGACATGAAATACTTTTTGTTCTGATACTGCTTGAATTGAAGATAGTGGCTCAGTGTAATATTTACAGGACCATCAGTATGCACTTTACTAAAATTAACAACATGATTAGGTTGACTACTATAAACATCAGCATTTTCAAAAATTCTTTTTGCAATTTGTGAACAAGGTGATTGGGCCTTGCGAACAAGCTTTTTTAACTGACCAAGATAATTTTCATATTTGAATGATAAACAATTGTTAAGAGCACCATAGTGTTTTGCATCATCAGCTAAATGTATTAATGAATGAACATTATATACTAACTGATTTCTACCATATAGCTCTTAAAAAGTCTGCACAAAATATCGCAGCAACTGACTTGCATACCGAGCATAGTGTTTAAGTAAGGAAGTAGACAACAAAATCCTGACAGCAACAGATAATTCCATAAAATTCTGATAATAATTTGGTAACAATTTTCCTTTCAAAACAACCAGCCCTGTGTAAGTCAAAAATAGACAGAGCTCAGTAGCCTTCCATCACCTAAATTCAACAAACGAACAAGATTTCCTAGAAAACTCTTTTGAAATATATGGTCGCAAAGCAGCCAGTTTTTCAGAAATGACTACAACAACATTTTGTGACAACCTACATGGTGGTGGGCCTTGAATCCATAAGTTTATAATTCTTCTGACAAAACCCAAACAAACACAATGCATATAATCAATTGGAAACCCACTTACCATACTATAATTTAGCTTTGTGAAAGGAGATACTGCATTATGGTGTTCTGAATCACATTGATTGAAAAAGTCTAGATCGGTTCTTAAAGGAGCAGATAAATCAGGTAAAACTGTTTTTTGATACCTCTCACTACATTGAATACATCGTTCACAACAATTGTATCCATTATGTGTTTTAATGCATTTAACAAATGACTGAGCAGGTGCATCACAAATAACTGCTGCCAATTTTATTTTGTATGCTTTTCCAGTGTTGTCACATATAACACCAACTTGCTGAAAACATTTCATTTCATAAATAAAACCTTTTAAATAGTTATCAACAGAATTTGGTTTACAAGAACTGGAAAATAAAGCAATGGGAAATATGCTTTGATCAAGCTCTTTAAAAGAACCAAGAATAAGCCAAAGTGTTAAGTTTGAGTTATTAAACAATGGAATACCATCGATATTGATATGTATAGTAAAAAATGAAAGTTCTGTTGAGAGAAGTGATTTGTTTAATAGTAGGGAAAACCAATATTGTAGTCCAATGTAGTAATATTCACCACCTGCAACTGCTTTGCTTTCAATTTTCCTTTTTGTGTGTAGAAGAGATCTAGAATCTTTAGGCAAATCTGATCCATTTTTTCTCAGAATCTGTAGTAAACTGTCTAAAGCATTATGAGATAATTTAAAACTGGCTGCCTATTTTCCTAGATCATCATCCAAGCTATTGTCATTTGGGTTTAGTTGTTCTTTTTGTTCGTTATCAGAATCATCATTAGAATGTACAAGCCAATGTTGAGTATTATAAAATTCTGTAATATTGTTTTTGCTTAGGCTTTCGTTAGTGTCAGAACATACATATGAATAATCATCAATCATATTATCTTGCACAATTAAATCATGATTTAGTTTATTATTTAAAGAAGTTTCTTCAACTAATTTTGCTACAACTGCAGAAACTTTTCGTCGTTTTGTTCCTTGTGAACGCATGGTATTTAAATGAAGGTAATTTGAAAACTTGGTTTTACTTCAAAAGGATAGACTTAAATAAGCGCTAAAGTTGTTCTAAGTAAACATGAGAAATTTCACCTGACCTGCGCGCGCATTCGGGAAATTCAGAAGGGACCCAGATGAAACCCGTTAAAAAATACCAGATTTAGCCCGTACCACACTTATTTTAAATTATATTAAAAACAATTATTTGTCATACAATTTTCTAACTTAAAGGTATAATTTTCTACCTTATAAGGTAGAAAATTATACCTTACTATGAGTATATCACAAACTAAAAATTTCTACCTTTATTTTTTAGTGTGCAGATGCCCAGATTAAAACCGTACGGGTCCCGTATGGTTGTGCTTGCTGGGATATATATATATATATATATATATATACATATATATATATATATATATATATATATATATATATATATATATATATATATATATATATATATATATATATATATATATATATATATGTATATATAATATATATATATATATATATATATATATATATATGTATATATATATATATACATATATATATATATATATATATATATATATACATATATATATATGTATATATATATATACACACACACACACACACACACACACACACACATATATATATATATATATATATATATATATATATATATATATATATATATATAATATATATATATATATTCAATATTATATATTTGTATTTTAAAAATTGTAACGAAATGCTTATTTAGATTGTAATACAAAGAACAAAACCAAAAAAAATTAGAAATTTCAGCTGAGATTTGCCAAATTTGAAAAAAGATAAACATCCGAGTGCCAAAAAATGTATGAAAAAGACATTTTTCATACATTAATTAAAACTTTATTAGTTTTAAAAAAAAATCTCTTTCTGTTAAGGTGGATGGAGGGAGAGAAGGGGGAAGGGGGATACGCCCCTCCATAAATCAATGTAAAAACCTTTTATATAAGTAAAAACTTGTAAAACATAATTTTTTTATTGTATACTAAATTTACTTATTTTAGTAATGGTAAAAATATGTATAATAAAAAATAATTTTTGATATTTGGGTGTGTTAAGTCATCACCACCATACGCAACTCTAACACTAACATACACCTCTCATATAGGTTAATGGTCTGGCATAAAATTATAATAACATTTTGAATTTTAAAATTTTTAATATTTCTTAAAAACCATTTTTTTATAAGAAATATGTTAAGTTTTTATCCATATATCAAAAAATCGGTATTTAAACCGTTATAACTTTTGAACAAATGTTTCGATTTTGATAATTTTTTCACCATTTAAATACTGTATTGATCTTCTTTCAAATTATATATAACAGTATAGAATTCCAACAGTTTGAAATTTTTATTCACATACCTATATTTATTTATAACCTTTTAACTTTTTATTAACTAAAACAATAAGAAGTAATAATATATCAATAACAATGTTCCAAATTTCAAGCTTAATCTGATTTTTTAATTTTTTTTTTAGATCAAAAGATTTCTTGTCAAGTTTTAGATTACTTTTTTTCTAGAGTCTCATTGACATCTATTCTTGCTTTTATCTAGCCTTTTTTTTTAGCTTAAATAAAGTTTAAATAATGCATATTTTACCAAAATATTTTACTTAATTCCTATTTTTGTTAATGCTTTACTTAAAGTTATTGCAATAACATCTAAAACTTATCTAAAACGTGTTCCCAAAGATACAAAGTTTGAGGAAGAATTATTCTGAGATTTGTCCTCGCGCTGTACCACGGAACATTGCAAAAATGGATATTTTGATTTAGTATTTAAAAGCGCACTCAAAGGCAAATCAGCGTACATCTTTTGTAGTATATCCATTAAATATGGATTCCATTTGCATTGGTTTTGAATGACCAATAGATGAGTTATCAATACAATTTAGTTTTGAGATGTATTGTGTTAATGTCATTCTCTAATTGTTGAACTTTTTAGCAGCTGTACTTCCACTTATATTTTCCTCTAAAACAGATCTTGCTTTATCACTGAGATTCTTACTTGAAAAAGCACTACTTATTTGTTCTGGAAATTTCCAGTCTTGATAATTCCTGATTCTAAAACTTTTTCACTGAGTTTAAGGTTTTTTTAAGACCATGCGAGCTCCTACATAGCTTAAGATAATAAAATAAACTTGTTTCTCCGTGCAGCGGCCTTGTTCTTCTAGGTTTGTGTTTCGCAGTTTTAGAGTTTAGAGAGGGTTGTAACCACAATCAAAGAAGCCTTTTCGACTTTAGTGATTTTCTCGGTTTAAGGGAAGTTAATTAACATAATATATATATATATATATATATATATATATATATATATATATATACATATATATATATATATATATATATATATACATATATATATATATATATATATATATATATATATATATATATATATATATATATATATATATATATATATATATATATATATATATATATATACATATATATATATTTGCATTGTGCATTTGGTCAGAAAACCAATAGTTTGCACATCTTTAAGAGATGAATCTACTAATGTCGAGTAGTGAGTCTCTTCTTTCTGGTAGAGGAATAAATGGCAAAAGAGCTTGTATTGCTTGCGATTTCAATCGCAATTATTTAATTTAGGAATTTTCTGACTTGATTTTAGGAACTTAGAAACTTTAGAAACTTGATTTTAGGAAATACTCCAGGTTCTTCAAATAAGCGGAATACCTAAGTTATATGAAATAGACATAAAACTTCACACCATCCTGCAGGTTTAGCAATCACTTCTTTAAATTTTCTTGAAATTCATCCTGATTTTTTTGTAGTTCTTTACAAGTTCCAGGATAATTGGATATTCAATTTTGGGCGACATATTGTTTTCTCCAAGTTTTTCATCCATTACTACGCAAACGATTTGGTTGAGAGCATGATGTTGACCAATAAATTGTGGTTATTCTATTTCCTTTTCAGTAAAAATTTTTTCGTAACTGACTGACAATCCCATTCCTTCTTCCAGTGTTTACATTAGTAGCGTTCGTTACAATAATATTTACACTCTTCCATAAATTGTATTCAATGAGAATAGCTCTTATAACATTAATAAAAGTATCTGCTATTCCGTCTGGTAAATCTAATGCTTGTAACTTAACTTTTCTTTATTTTTTAAGATAATATATAACTTGTTCAACACCAACACTGATATTCTTGGTGAATAATAAGCTTAAAATCAAAGCCCAAGGACCAGTTTTCTAATTGTAGTGTTTCGTTCATTTCTTCTTTAAATTTAACAGATTTGTTTATAGTTGATCTGAATATACCAGACTGTGGAAGTGTCTGGATCTCAATCCCATCTTAAGATAACAGTCAACAAATGGTTGCTGCTTTGAGGTTGACCACTTTGATGATGTTACTAATCTGGTTGCAGCTTTAGTTTTGATGCTGTTCTTGTGTAATTTTTGAAAGTTGACTTTGTTGCTGTTGTTGTTACTGTTGTTGAAGTAGTCTTAAAAACATTATTCTTCTTTAGTATAAATGGATAGTTTTTGAGCTAGGAGCCTTGCCAGTTGCATACTTGGCCTGCTATTTTCTTTCAATCTGAAAATAATACAATTTTTCGTCCTCACTGCAGAGGGTTTAACAATCTTTTTTTGTTTTATGTCAAAAACCTCATTCAATGGATTATATTTTCATTGTTTTGCATATTCAGTGTACTTTTTTAGCACTTGATAAAGTGTTTACGGTACAACTTGAATTGATAAATGAGGAAAAGTTAATTTTTTTTTTGTCATAAACTTGTTACTTCTTTCTCGATATGCTTTATGCGTTCTTCTCTCCCTTTGATGGGTTCTCTCAAGCACAAATAGTGACCAACAATTTGGACTTTGAGTGGTATACTATTGTTCTTCCAGTAATTGTTCTTCTAATAGTTCTTTATTTCCTATGTGACTAAAATCTTTCGAGGCTCTTTATCCCAATTGTCTTGTTTTTTTCAATAGTAAAAGCGCTATTCTTATAAGACTTTTGGGTTGAAGATAATACTTTAACAAATTTCCTAAAGGCAATAATAATAAATATAAGTGCTATTGTACTTCTTTATTATTTGACTGCCATCTGGCGAATCAAAGCTGCAATCTGGAAAATACAGATTGTAAATAATAATAAAAACATATATAATTATTAGAGTTGCTCAATCAGGCAGCTTATATAGTTCCAAGCAACACATCTAGTTTCTTAATTGGAATTAAAACTTGTATAGACACGTGTTTATAACAATTCAGGCGTAAACCAAAAACACGTGTATATTAAGGGCAGTTTTACTCGAGTTTAACATGTGTTTTTTTTGAGGTTTTTAAAGTCAAATTTAAATGTTGTATGCTTTTATCATTGGTTTTACATTTCTGAAGGAATTTTTTTATGGTATAGCACTACGTTTCCATAAGAGTGAAACTTTAAAATTTTTAACTGGTATTTATGGTAAATACTAATAGCTTATTTCACGGATTAAAAATCATTCATAGTTTGCCAATTTTAGCCCTAACCCTCAAATTAAGGACCATAAAAATGAAAATATGTCTTTTAATCTAGAGAAACTCACGATTCATAAAAATTAAAATCTGGTTACACCATACGAAAGAGAAAATTGAATAAATTGAATAAATCGATAATTACCTATCAATGTTCCATTTAATGATAAAAGTATGCTTTTTCATAGAATTTATATGTTCTTGTTAAAATTGAAATATTCTGGGGGTTTTTGTTCAAAAATTTTTGTTCCTATCTGAGGCTCAAACATACCAGCTAGAAATCAAAATTTTATACGCCTTTTTCAGCAATATCAGTTTTTATCAAAGTAATACAAATAGCATCACAACTTTTAAAATTGTATAAGGAGATAGAGTATTCAAAGAACTTTCAGTAAAAAGGGAATGAAGCAATTATCTTTTAATTTGGGAGATTTATGGGACTTCAAATTGAGGCTAATAGAGAAATCATTTTTACTGTAGGCTCTTTTTTTTTATTTATTTTTATTTATTTTAATTTTTTTAGGTGCCCCAAGAAGTCCTAACGGTCTTGTCACAGAGCACCGCGGAAGTGCATTTAACCGGGAAGTTCACGCGTCCAAAAGGTTCAAGATTTGAAATTTTGAAAAAGATGGTGCAGATTGACTCTAAAGTGAGAAAAAAATCTTATCAATAGGCAAAAAATTTGTTTCGTCAAAGGAACTAAAAGACTGATCTAAAGGTGGTTTCTACAGGGTGGAAGACCAATGCTCACTTCTGGACCTTCCAGCCAAAACTCAGAAAAAAAACCATGCTCTCAACACCCGACATACTCAAGGTTTAAATTAACACTGGTCTTTCCAACAGCAAAGCCAGATGACTTACATCAACTCTCAACGAGTCATTTGGAGCAGAATTGATGGAGTCAAACTTCAGGGATGAGTTTGCCGGTGTTGGAAAAAAGTTGGAGTTCTTCTTCACCACATCAACAATTTATGATGCTTCAAAAAAGGTTATTCAACAAGATTGTGCATTGCATCAGTCTATCTTAGTTTGTTGCATTAGTATCTGAAGAAAGAGGAATTTTCAAATCAAGTAGCATGATCAAAATTGAGATTGATGGAGGTCGAAACTTCTTAAGTTTAGATTTTATAATTAACACGAGGAGATCCCACACACAAACTGCCTATCAAAAGACAACAATCCTCACTGGTTCCACATCTCTGGATTCTGGTGTCAAGCAACTAATTGT
The DNA here is from genome assembly GCF_038396675.1 of Hydra vulgaris. NCBI lineage: Eukaryota > Metazoa > Cnidaria > Hydrozoa > Anthoathecata > Hydridae > Hydra > Hydra vulgaris. Next base: position 41,603,850 of record NC_088934.1, on the reverse strand, counting down.
GGTTTGAGTTAAAAACCTTCCAGAAATATAATATAATTAATTGCAATACATTAATATAATTTTTAAATTAATTAATAAAATTTTAATATTATTAAGATAAAAATTTATTTTCTATATGAGCCACCTTTATATCTAAATAAATTAATTGATTTACTGTAAAATCTCTCTAATTCGATTTTTATGGGGAATAATATAAGTTCGAAAGAGAGATTTTTGAATTATAGAAAGTTAATTTTTCTTAAACGCATTTTACGGTGACTTTGCAGTTAATCAAATTATGGAGGTTTTTGAATTAAGGAGATTCGAATTAGAGAGATTGCACTGTAATAATTTTAAATAAAACTAAACTTATTTCAAAATGCGCATAAATCAACATACGTACATTTTTAATTAGTCCGGGTGAATAAAAAAAAGCAATTGCTTTTACTCTGCGTTTTTTGAGTAATTGCTTAGGTTTACGTAAATTTATTTTTTTAGGGATTTTGCTTAGATTTCTATTCACGTAAAACTGAACAATTACTCCAATTTGTCTTGCAGTGGGTTATATTTTTTTTTTTTTTTTTTTTAACATTTTCGCTTGTTTTTTTACAAGGCTGGAAGCGACCACTATTAGAGTTGAAAGTTACTGGAAGAGAAAAGATGAAGTTTGTAGAGCAAGATAACAATTGTCTGACGACTTAAAAGATTGCAAACTATATAAATCAGGAAAGCAAGATGAAGAAAGTGAGCTCTAAAGAACCAATGTTTGAGGAAAATAACTAGACAAATAAGAGTTTTTTAAGTACGTAGGAAAAGTCGCAGAAAAAGGATGAGACTTTGAATAACGAATGAGAAATTGAAAAACGAGTAACACGAGAATAAATTTTAGTAGATGGCACAGGAGACGCCAGCTCTTTGGAGCAGTGCCCATTGTAGTGTTTGTAGAAAAGAGAAGCAACATTATGACAACGTGATGATAGTTGGAGGTTGGCTGCAAGAGCAGGTCCAACTATGTTTACAATGCGTTTTTGCACCTTGTCTAAAAGAGAAACGGCATCATTAGAAAATCCGCCTCAGATATGGCTACAGTATTCAATACTAGAACGGATTTGAGATTTACAGATATAGAGAATAGACTCCAGAGTAAGAAAGTGTCGAGCTTGATATAGAGATGCAACCTTACCAGATGCTAATTTTGCAATGGATTTTATATACGGTTTCCAAGAAAGATCGGAAGTAAGAGTTAATCCTAGAAGATGAAGAGTAGATGACTTATTGAGTACATTACCGTTCATAAATATACGAAGATCTAAATTATTGCGATAACAATTGGCTGAAAAAAGTTGGGTTTTATCTTAAGTTAAAGTTCACCAGCCACCGTGAGCTCCATGTTGTAGCAGAAGTGAGATCCTTTTTAAGCTCAAATTCCCACTCCAAGCAATCAGAGATCAATGGCTTCTTATTATGACAAGAATAAATATTAGTATCATCAGCGAACAATGCCACCTTAGATGTGAGAATATTTAGAAGATCATTAATGTAAATTAAAAAGAGTATAGGGCCAAGGGTTGAACCATGAGGAACCCCTGAAGTCATATGTGAAGTTCTAACCCTGAAGTTATAAGTTATATATGAAGAAGAGTGCTGTCCATTGAGGATAACCTTTATACTACAATTGGAAAGGAAGTGCTCAATAATTTTGAAGATGTTACCAGATTTACCGTAAGAAGAAAGCATATGGAGAAGACCAGCATGCCAAAATTTATCAAAAGTTTTTGCAATGTCCAGAGCAATTGCCTCAACCTATCCACCTCTATCTAATGCACAATAAAACCTATCGGTTTTTACTGTTAGCAAATCAGCAGTAGAACGAAAAGACGAAATCCATATTAAGTGTTTGTTAATTAAAGAATCAAAAACCTTGGTTTTGAAAGGAAGAAAACTAATGGGATGGTTGTTAGACGAGTCAGATTGCTCTCCAGAATTTTTAAAAATAGGGATAACAGATGCCGCTTTCCAGCAGGCTGGAAAACTAGACCCTGATAAGCACTTTTTAAATTGTTTTGAAAGAATAGATACAGATATAGATATGCAGCTCCAGAGAACACTTCTACAAGACTATAACAGGCATGTTGTCAGGACCACAAGCTGTAGAAGAGTCTAAGCAAGAAAACACTTTAGATACAGAAGCTAGAATGTCAAGCAAAGGATCAACCTGTTTGAAGGCTTTATCAGGTAGAACGTAACTAGTGGAATTAAGAGATGATGTTGATGAAATGTTCTAGCAAACAATTCAGCTTTGTCTTTAGGAGAATTGACAAAGTCTGAACAATACAAGAGAGGCGGATTACCAGATTTGCCCTAATTATTGATACTATTAAAGATTCTCCAGAAGTCACAAGAGCCTAATTTTTGTGATGAAATACGAGATTTCATGACCTGAGAATTTTGGCGTTAGACAAAACTTTTTCACAATTGTTTCTAGAAATAGTAAACAGACGTTTGTTTTGGAGAATTGTTTTACTGATAGATGTGGAAGTAACGGTTTTGATTGAATATTGCAGCAGCCCAATGCGAGGAAAACCATGGAAAAGAGTGAAGCTTGAATTGGTATTGTCAAGAGGGAATGAAAGATTCCATACCAGCCTGAACCCAAAAAGTTATGCAAAAAGCACATTTGTCAGCAGGAAGACGAAAGATTTCTACCAAAGATAGAAATCTTTCAGCTTTAAAGTAGTAAGAGGTACAATGGTAGAGGGATTCTGATGATGAAGAATAATGAGATAATAGTTTTAGAGAGATCAAACCGTGATCAGAAGCACTTAAGGTTTTCAGGAATGCGAGTAGGAAAATTGACTATTTGAGTTAGAGATTGAGAAAGGGAAATAAAGAGGACCTTAACGCCAGCAGAGTCACTGACACTTGAACGAAGCCACTCAGTGTGATGAGCAATAAAGTTACCAAAAACAACGATATTGGCTGATGGATAGAAGGAGAGGGCTTGGTCATTTAATCAGAAATAACATCAAAAAGAGTGCAGTCTTGAGATGAAGGAGAGGGCTTGGTCATTTAATCAGAAATAACATCAAAAAGAGTGCAGTCTTGATATGAAGGAGAGCAATATTGAACAAGGAGAAAGGCGATAGAGTGAAGTGGTGCTAAACGAAAGAACAAAACTATTAGTCTGTGGATTCAAACCTAGTTTCCCTAGAAATGGGTGAATTCTTACGAATGTAAATGCCCAGGCCAAGCATGTGACTAAATATATATAAACGCGTATATATATAATAATATATATTAGCGTATATATATCATTATATATCCCTATAATAATAAATATGCGAGTGCAAATAAAAAAAAATTATTTGTACTAATAATGCCTTGGCTGAGTAAAATATAGCATAATGTAACTGATGAATAATACTTTTACTGTATTAATTATTTGATGACAAAAAAAATATTTAACTTGTATTTCCAGAAAACTATTTGGATATCTGGAAAAAAATTAAAGAAATATCCGGAATTCCGGAAATATCGGAAAAAGATATTCCCTGATTTTCTTTTTTATACTCCAAAAAAAGTTCCTACAAATTAACGAACTATAATTTTTTTTTGCATATGCACTTTTTTAGCACCAATGCGTAGAGATGCAAAATCCTTTTCCCCTGGACATGTGTTGCTAAAAACTTCGTATTCGTAAAATTTCAAAAATTTTTCATTAACACGTTCTTTATTTATTTATTTATTTTTTTCTTTAAATTTTCACAACTACATATTAATTACAAATTTTTTACACTGCAATATTATAAAGAAACTGTACTTCCTAAACAAAAAAAAATACATTTTACAAAATACCGTTAAGTATAGGAAGCAATAATTAGGTATGCTATGACTTGATAAGAAGGGTTTTGTTGTTGTAGGGAACTCGTAGAAGACTGAGATTAGTCTTATCATCGAGAACCTTGAGGTATTGCGTAAAGCACACATATAAACAATGTGATTCTCATTAAAGAAATGTTTTACATGTTATTATTGCAAACTTTTTTTCTTTTCTTTAAATTGAACTATGTTTTGTGTTAGTGTTGAGGTTTATAATAATAATACTAGCTTTATTTGTTAAACAAAAATTTACATTTTCCATATGTATTTGATTGCTGATTATTTTAATTTGAGCGTAAATTTTGATTTACCATCAAAACTAGAACATTTCTAGGTAATTATCCATATTAAGAACATGATTTTTGAGTTTCGACTTTAAAGAAGTTATATTGCCTGGGAGAGAAATCGAGGTATAATTCGGAATTAATTTGTTGAATAAATATGGGCCACGATAAGAAATAGAAAATTGAGAACTTTTTTTTTTTTTTCAGGGGTACAATAAAGTTACCAGTTGCTCTTGTGCTAAATTTGTTGATATTAGATTGAAAGAAGTTTCCTGTGAATCGATTTGGAACTAATCCTAGTTTGTATTTAAGCATGAACAAAATGTTAGCGTAGATATTAATTTGGTAAATGTTTAGTGCTTTCATTTCTTTTAATAGGGGTTTAGCGTGGGTCAGTTTGTTTTTATGATGTATTATTCTAGAAGCATGTTTTTGTCGTCGATAAAGAGATATTAAATTTGTCTTCTGTGTGCTTCCCCAGGCTATGTTGGCATATGTGAGATAACTATGTATAAAGGAAAAGTAAAGAAGTTTTAGGTTTTTTTGCGATAAAAATGGTCTAGCTTTAAAAATTATACCAATACTTTTAGATATTTTAGTGTTGATGGCATTTATATGAGCTGTCCATAAACATTTTCGTCAATAATCACACCAAGAAATTTAATTGTTTGGGTTCTTTCAATTATTTTGTAGTCAATACATAGTGTCGGTAGAATTGATGGTAGTTTGTTCTTCTGTTTCTTTGAGTGAAATAAAATATATTTAGTTTTTTGCGCATTTAATGTTAACTTGTTAGCACTGAACCATGTTTTAAGATTTTGAAGTTCAAAGTTGACTTTATCAAAGAGGTCATTGATAGAGGTAGATGAATAGAACAGATTGGTATCATCTGCAAACATTATATAATCGAGATTTGTAGAGGCTTTAGGAAGATCGTTAATGTAGATAAGGAATAATAAAGGTGCAAGAATAGATCCCTGGGGGACACCGCATTTGATTTTTAATAACTCCGTATTAGTGATACCGTCTATAATAACACATTGTTGCCTGTTATTTAAATAATTAGTGAACCATTTATTAGTTTGATTTTTTATACCGTATTTTCTCATTTTTTCGAGCAGAATTTTATGGTTGACAGTATCGAAAGCTTTTGTAAGATCGATAAAAACTCCCAATACAAATTTTCCTTTATCAAATGACGAGCTAATGTTGTCCATTAGGTCTAAGGTTGCATGTTCCGTAGAATGATTAGTTAAAAAGCCGTATTGACATTCACTTAGAATTTTATTGTCTGCTAAATATTTATAAAGTCGGTTGTACATTATTCTTTCCAGGAGTTTGGAAAACACTGGAAGAATTGAGATAGGTCTATAATTGGTTAGCATTGCCGTGTCTCCAGTTTTAAATACAGGTAAAATCTTCGCAATTTTTAATTTGTTCGGAACAACTCCAGTTCTAATGAATGACTTGAAAACATTAAATAAAGGATCTGCTACAATGGATAAAATATCGTATACTACATTGCTGGAAATGTCATCGATGCCCGGAGCTTTGTTCTTTCTGATTGATTTTTTTGCTTCTTCAAATTCCTCCAATTTTAGGTCACTCTCAGAAAATGAACTAGTATGGTCAGTAAAATAGTTATTAAATGAATTGTTCGAGTTGCTTATCTTGGATGCCAGGTTAGGACCGATATTTACAAAAAAGTTATTAAATTTGTCGGAGATTTCTTTATCTGTATACTCAATTCCATTTTCCGCAATTCTGGAGGGTAAGATTTCGGATTTAGTTTTGGTTTTTCCGATAATATCGTTCATAATTTCCCATGTTTTTTTAATGCTACCATTGTGTTTTTGTAATTGTTTAGAATAATAGATTTTTTTTGATTTATTTTTAATTTTTTCAAAAAGGTTTTTGTGTTGTTTATAGACAATAAGATTTTTTTCGTTTCTATTTTTTAAATATTTAATGTATAGTTTTTGTTTTTTCTTTGACGATTTCTTTATTCCGTTAGTTATCCATGGACATTTCAAATATTTAACTTTTATTTCTTTTTCAATAATTGGAAAGTGTTTATTGTAGTGCTCAAGAAAAATATCAATAAATATATTATAAGCAGTATTTGTAAGTCCTCGGTTGCATTGTTGATAAACATTTGACCAATTTGTTTTTGATAAAGTTTCTTTAAATTTGTGAATCGAAGATTTGTTAATTTTTCTTTTATATGTTTTAATTTTTGAATTATTTAATGAGGAAGAGTTTTGTGTAAGTGAGAAGAATATTGGAAAGTGGTCTGATATATCAATTTTAAATATTCCTGTTTTTAAAGATATGTCTAAAAATTAGTTGGTCAGTATATTATCTATGGCTGTAATTGAGGTTGAAGTGACTCTGGTGGATTTATTAATGAGAATATACCGAGCTGAAACAAATTATCAAAGAAAATTTTAATGTTATTGTTTTCATTGTATTTTAAACAATCTTTGTTCATGTCTCCTATGCAAAATATATATTTTTTTTCATTGTTGAGTTTTATAAAGATAGTTAGAAAATTTGATAATATTGCTATCAGGTGGCCTGTAACAAGTAGTTACTAGAATGTTTTTTTTATTTTTATTGATTATTTCTATGGTGAAGGCCTCATTGTCGGCATCGGAGAACGAGAGGTCGTTTCTAATTTTTTTTTCAAGATCATTCCGAATATAAACTAAAATTCCTCCTCCTCTTTTGGGTATTTTCCTTTCAAAAGAAATCATGTGGTAGTAATTTGAAGGTTTGAATTTGCTTGAGAAAATTCGTCAGTACACCACGTTTCTGTAATACAAATCATGCTGAATGAGTAATTACATTCTAAAAGAAAACTTTTCATTTTGTCGATATTTGAGTTAATACTTCTTATGTTTATGTGAATAACTGTAAAATCTTCATTACCTTGTTTGAATTGGGATTTAAAAGTATCAATTTCAAAATATTCTGTATTACAACATTTTTCGTTAAATATTTTTTTATCTGCGTGATAAAAATTGTTAGGTAAAATATTATTTGCGGTTTTAAAATAATCGGAGTAATGGGTTTCAAACTCTATTGTTTCGATTTCCATTTTGTCGGTTTACATAATTTAATTACAAAGATTGCGGTTTGTTTTATTTTTTATTTTATTTTTTTGCAAACACTCTCCTATTTACGAAATTCTCTGACAAATATTTTATCATATTTGATAATAGCGTATTTACCTTCTTTGCGTAGCCGTTTGACTTCTTCTAGCAATTTCTTTGTTCTATGTTCTAGCAATTTCTTTGCTGCAATTCTTTCTGGAAGTGCTAAGATATCACTTTTCGCCTTTAACTTTTTTGCTGCTTTAGCCATTTTTGCTGATACTTTAAACTCACTACATATTTTTATTCTTGACCAACTATTTGGTAGAAGAGTTAAAATTTAAACTTTTTCACGTGGATTACTGGTTGTTGATAATTTATCCATCAATTTTAATATCAAATCTGACGGTTTAGACAATAGCGCTGCAAATGCGTGTATTTAACCAACAGCAGTGATTTGTGGTGGGAACAAATTAAAGTAATATTTTTGATTAAATTATAAGTTCGCATGACAATCAAACTCTGTTCCTCGTTCGAAAGTTCTGAGTAAAAGTCAATAAACCCATTTTTTCGTGAATAAATACTTAAATAACATAAACTTCCGTCAAATTTTCCAATACAGCAAGTACTTAAGTTTTGTTCAACAGACAACAGTAAGGATAAATCTAAAATGACTCTTATTCTAACTTCGATTCGAATTTTCCTCTTTTAATATTGATGTTTGTGATAAACTTAAATATTTGAAATTAATTTAGATTGATATGTCCGTAGAATAAAAATATACTTACTAAAATTAGCTCTACATTGAAATAGTTAATTTACGGACCTTAATATCGTTTTTAAAATATCAAAGACTATGCAGACCTAACTTAGCTTATAAAGATTTTTTTAGTTCATAGAAAAATCTATCCAAAATGATTGTTATTGTTCCTAAAAATTTAAAATAAGCTCTTTCCAACTATACAGTTAAAAAAACAAAAAAATTTTGCCCATATTAAGTTTAAGAGGTTCAAACACACGTTATTTTAGGGTATTTTACTTTTGTCCCCATATTGCTTTCAAAATAACTCAGAAACTGCGTTTATAAAAAAGCTGATTTTTAATCCATATCAATATGACTTTCGTAGTACGTAGAACCTTTAGACAAAATAACAATAATAAAAAACCTTTTTTTTTGGAGGTATGACCCTACAAAAATACTGAAAAAAATTATGGTGTTAATTTGTGACGGTATTTGGTGAACCATAGACTAAAATGCAGGCATAATATGAAACTTTTAATAACTATTTTGCAATCTCCACCTTCGGTTTACTAAGAAACCACGTTTTTAAGATGTATTACCTTTTCATTACAAAAATATAAGACCCCAAAAGTACAATTTTTAGCTACAGACTGATATTGAAGCTTGGATAAGCCTTACAAAAAGTACCACAAAACCCAAAATAATAAAGATTTTGATCTAATATTTTGATAATGTTCATGAAACATGTTTAACAACATACTGAAAAAATTGCATCAAAATCGGAGATAGTCGAGTGGGAAAGATTTCGGAAATTGGACCGTTTGGCATGGAATGACCCCATATTATGTAATAATATGTGTTTAGTTATAATAAAGTTATTTAGTATAATGAGTTGATAATTTACGTAATAAGTTTAGTGTAATTAATTGAGTTCAACTTTTTTTTTTACAAAAAAAGTAAGTGGTACTCACTTGAAAAAACTATTTCATAATTATTTTAAAAACTAACTAGGAAAATGCCCAAATTATGCAGATTTTTTGATCCAAAAAAACTATTGATTGAAAAAAAATATTTACATCAAATTTTGCAAACTAATCAATAATGGTGCAATTCATGTTGTGAACTAAAAAAAAAGATAATAAATCATAAGTATAACTTTAACTTGCTCGATTGCAATAATTTAGGTAATTCAACCCCACCCCCCTCCTTCAAAAAAAAAAAATTTAACTTTTTTTTATGTCAATAGTTTTTTATTTCATAGTTCATTTTAGTTCAAAACATAAACTTTTATGCAAAGAAAGAGTCCTGAAAATTTTAATAAATTTGACGAAACAAATGTTAAATAATTTCGGATCAAAGTTAAAAAAATGCAAATCTGAGAAAAACTCAAAACTCAAAAAAAAAAAGAATATAACTAATTTCAAAAAACCAATTACTATAATATTCCAGAAGCACAAGTCTAATCAAGAAGCTCTATAAGCTTAGTTTAGTTAAAGTTTCCTTACTGAATGAACACTATGAAAATATTTTTTTAGTTTTTAAACAGAAAATCCATAATGGCGGAAAATGTGTTAATTTTGACCCTTACAAATAATGTTTTTGAAACATGATATCTTGATAAAAAAAAGAAAAAAATTGAAAATCCTTTTGCACATATGTATATTATTACATTATACTCCTGATGACCCTTAGAAGTTCCATAAATCATTATACCCTAGGAGTGATTAAATTTTTTGTTAAAATACTACTTTTTTTTAACAAGTGTTGATATAAATTTGCGCCTAAATTTAATTTTTTTATAAAATATTAAGAGTTTTATGTAAAATCCAACGGTCATCCACAGTTTTAGATTATATTAAACACAATTCTTAAGTTATCATGTTTTGAGTTATAGTAAGTATGGAAAAAATTAAAAACAAAGAAAAATGCAAAACAAAAATAAAATGTTTTGCATTTTTCTTTGTTTTTAATTTTTTCTACGCTTTTTCAACGCAATCTTTTTCTACACTTTTTCTCTGCATTCGTGAACTTTTTATTCATTCGCTTAATGCGTGAATTATCTAACTTTGTTGCCACAGCCTTTGAAATTTATCCTTTTAAACCATCTGGAAAATTGTATATTTATTTAGATAAAATGCTTAATAAAGAAATTTAATATTGGTATTTGACATTGAAAGGTACCTCTTACAATGCCGTATATTGTATGCATTGTGTAATGTTCAACTGCTTTGCTGTAAAAAAAATCATAGCCATGAAGATAAATCAACTAGTTGATAACATTAGAAAGTTAAAGAAGCAACGCAAAAATAGCTAGTAGGTATCGTAATTTAATGGTACGCATAAAACCAAATGAAAATATTTAGTCTTTCTTGGCTTTGACAATGTGGTCTCAGAATCAAACATTAGAATGGCTAAATAGTATAACTGATGAAGTAAAAAAGGAATTACTTTATTGTTCAAGAACCAAAGGTAAAAAACAAATATGGTTAAAAGAAGTATTAATGGTAATAATAAAATATGAATTAAAAATATGGTTAAAAGAAGAATCAAAAGAAGTTCTTAAAAAAGATAAAACTATGCGTCTTAGCAAAGTAAGAAGAAAAACAATAGAGAAGAAATTTAACTATACCAAAATCAAATAAATATTGTAATAACCTAAAAAATTTAAATATAAGAGCATGGATTTCTTTGAAAGAAGCTGAAGAAAATGTAATATGAAAGAATCATTAAAATTAAAAGCACTACATGCTCAACATATATTTTAGTTTGTCATATTTGGTGTGGAATGTGACGAAAAAAACTTTTTTTTAAAACAAAGTTAGAAGAACCAAAAGAAGAACTTTGACTTGGGAGGAATTATACGAAAATCTTACTATTGTCATTTGAGCAAATTTAATACCAAACAAACAATCTTAAAGTAATTTGAGTATTAATTTTAAACCTCGTGTATTATGTGATGTGACTTTTTAAAGCAAAGAAAAAGAATTGATGGAAAAAATTCAGGATACAAGACTAAACAAATTAGTAAAGCAATAAAAAACATTTTTTATCAAAATTTTTTGACAATCCATCTGATTTTGTTGGTTATTCTATTCAACATCCTGTTAGAGAAAAAAATTCTCTTGAAGTGTATTTGGAACGTGCACACATAGTACAAATTGATCTAATAAATGGTAAACGAACCACATTCTATGTTGAATATTATAATTTTTAACTTTTTTCCTTTTTTTTTAAGATATATAAATATTATTTTTACAATGCACGTATATACATATACAATACATATGCGTAAATACATATTTAATTGCAGAAAATACATAAATATATACTCAAAATTACATAACTAAAACAAAGTTAAAGCAAAGAGGGGCTCAAAGAAGATACGGAAAATATTACATTATCATAATCTTTTCATAGAGCCCCTAAATAAGTTACCGTTTAAATAGTCAAAACAAATAAATAAAAAAATATACAAACAGAAAACAAAAAGTATAGTCAAACGAAGAAAAATTAACCGTTAAAATAGTCAAACAAATACTAAAAATGTAAGTTTTTCTTATATTCACATTTTGAAAATTTCTTTTTTTGTTTGAAACTTAAACGAGCTTAAGGACTTCACCATTAATTTAAAATTTTTTTGACAGTCATTCCATAATTTGGGTCCTCGATAAGATATTCAATATTCTGAAAATTTATTACATTTCTGAGGCAATATATAACTGTTGTTTACATTTGATCTTAGATTATAATTTTCATTTAAATTTTTTTCAAACTTGTTGTTAAAGTTTTCTAGTTAGAGCTTGTTGTAACATCTATGAATAAAAATTAGATGCTGATTGGTATTTATTTCAAACACATCCATCATTTTCATATCTTTCATAAGTGGTTTTGCATGTTCATGTTTGTGTTTAGAGTATATGATTCGGCAAGCGTGTTTTTATGTAGTCTATAAATTTTTTGGAGTTTTGTTGGTTCCGTACTTGCCCATGATATGTTTGCATAGTTTATGAAACAGTGAATCAGTCAAAAATATGTCAATTTAAGAATTAAAATATTGAGGTATGGCCAAACTCGATACATAATGCCAATCGTTTTGGTAATTTTAGACTGGATATAATCTGGGGAGGCCAGGATAAATTTTTATCAACAAGAGCTCCTAATAATTTTATACTTACTTATTTTTTAATTGTTTTATCAATATATAATATTATAATAAACCTGATGAACTATGATCATTTCTTTTGTTAATTAATTTTGAAAAAGGTAATCTTATTCTTTGTAGCAAAGATCATTAGGTAATTTTATTAAATATTATTTTGAATTATGTTATTGTTTAAATTTAATTATTTCCTTTATTAAAAAAATCTAGGGAGCGGCGATGTATCGTTTAACAATGCGTCGATGCATCGTGTTCGATGCATTGAACAACTCATCGTGTTCGATATATCGAAAGCGATTAGTAGTTTAATGCATCGAACACGATGCATCGAACAAAAATGTACCGGAACGATTAACGATGTGTTATAAAAATTAAGAAAAATTATAAAATAGTGTATAGTAACTTAAGTTAGTTATTTTTCAATTTATGTTTATGTTCCTTACGATGTTTTTACCTTTCACACGAGAAAAACTTTTTCCGATAAGAGTAATTCCATGTCAAAACAACCAGGCCATGCAACCCTATGGCTTTGAATTTTTTTTATATTTTTACCATAGTTAGTACATTATAAAATAAGATAAATTCCAAAATTTCAAGGTCTAACTCCCAACGGTTCGTGAGTAATGGTTGTTTTAATTTTAGCTACTATTATTGATTTGGTCATTTTCCGCCATTTTAAATTTTACATTTCTCTTTATAAAACCAAGCCTTTAAACGTGTGAGTTCTAAAAATAAGTGACTTAGTTAATCTCAAGGTGAGGAATTTAAATATATAAATAAAAAACTCATTTTATAATTAAAAAGTACCTAAATATCAATTATAAATGTTAAAATAGTGGACACCTGCCACTGTAAAATTTTTAGGTGTGCGGTAAATTTTTTAAGCCTAAAATTTCAAATTAGATCATTGTAGGTTTGAAGAACATTGTGTGAAAAAATCATTTATGCCAAATAAATAGTTTTGTAAATATTTTACTTTTGTACTAAAAATGTATATATAATTGCAGGGGCGGACCACGATTTTTTGGTGTTTGAGTTAAATAACTTTCAGCTAAGTTCTATACTCCAAACCTTTGAATGTTCATAATGTCATTTAAGGATGTTTTGCAGAAAATTGCGCTGCGAAGAGCCTAGGAACAAAAATACCCTAAAAAGTAGAAATCATCCGCCCAAACGTGAAGGGAATTGATTTTTACAAATAGAAAAATTACTTTCTTTAATAAGACTAAAAATTGTACTTATTTTTAAAATTTTGTCAAAAAATCATTTGGCATTCAGAAGGTATAACCAGGTAAAGTTTACAACCCCCTCAAAACGAGGGGGGTTGTTAAATTAGGTATGATTTCTAAACAAATCATTATTTTTCAATGAAATTTTATTACCTTAAAGAAATTTCTACCTAGTTTAGGATATTAGAATTCATATTTCAAAAAATTAATTTCCCCTACGTTTTAGATTTCTAATTTTTAGGGTATTTTTGTTCCCAAGTTCTTTGCAGCGCAAATTTTTGCAAAACATCTTTAAATGACATAAGTATGAACATTCAAAGGTTTGGAATATAGAACTTACCTGGAAGTTATTTAACTCAAACACCAAAAAATCGTGGATCCGCTCCTGAATTAAACGTGCAATTTTTATTTCTTTTCCTAAGAGTAATTCCATTCATACAACCCTAAATTCTCTGATTTTTTTTTCAATTTTCGCCAAGTACTTTAGGAAAAAATGATAATTCCTACCTAAATCTAAATCTAAGTGGTTCTCAAGTTATGAAAAATTTTTTAATGTATTTTTTGTTTCCTTTTTGTTCCTTGGTTCCTTGTCTTTTCCAATTATCAAAGTTTAATTGCTGAATTCAGACATATTCATTTAATTTAAATGTTGCAATTAGTTCTACATAAATAATGTAATTAATACTTGTGCATTTTTAAATTTGCAAGTATAACATTTTTTAATTCATTATCCAAATGATTTCATGTGATATTGGTAAAGTTTTAAAGTCAGAATGCCATAAAACCTCATATTCTAGAAATAAAGAGATTTTTTTACTACATGACCTAGACACTGATACTCGTCAAAACATTTAATGGAGATCTGAGTTGCGTGCTTGTGAAGAACTATTCAGCATTTGTAATCACCATTTTCACTACTTTGGAAAAAGATTTGAAAAGAAAAATGGCAATTGTTGTAATGTTTATAAAGTGTATAAAAAAAAATGAAAGCTAATTTGATTTCAAATATATTTTATGTAATTATATCAAAGAAACCCTTCATTAATTTTCAAATTGTATTACTTTTCTGATGGATGTGGAGGACAGTATAAAAATTTTTAAAATCTATGCCATCACTCAGAAGATTTTTTATTGAAAGCTGAATGGATATTTTTTGCAACCAGTCATTGCAAATCTTCTTGTGATGCAATAGGTGATACAGTAAAACGAACAACAGCAAGAAAACGTCCAAAGAAAAATCAAATACTAACAATCGATGCAATGTTTGAATTTTGCACTCAAAAAACGCTCACAATAAAGTTCTTTAAAATTGATAAAGGAACTATGGTTAATGTTAGAGCTACATAAAATAAACGATTTGAGAAGGGAAAAACAATACCAGGAAGTCGAGGATTTCACCATTGTATACCAGTTTCGAATGCATCTATGTTATTTAAAAAAACTAGTAACAATATAAATCCAAAATCTATTAATATAACTAAAAAATCAAGTTACCAAATTTTAAGTTAAATAAAACTTGAGCTAATGCAGAAATACAAATATTACGCATGTACATTTGACTCGTTTTGGTGAATTGCAGTAGTTGAAGAAAAAGATGAAGAATTTAATGATATAAAAATAAAGTTTATGCATCCACACGGTCCATCTGAACAGTTTTTCTGGCCGAAAAGGAATGACTATTGTTGGATACCAATCACCAATAACATTTTGGTGCACTTATTAATGTAATAACATTATTAAGTGCACCAAAAATAATATCAGACAAATATGAACTTTCAAAAAAAGATTTTAACAAAATTAATAAGTATATATTTGTAAATCAATAATTTTTAATGGATATATTATAAAAAATTGTATATCAATTCAAGTATGCATCATTTTTATTTATTTTGAATACTACGATAAGCGAAATATGCTATATTTGCTTTTTTTGTAATATTTTTCATTTAACTTTTAAACAGTGTATTTGGCAGAAATGATTTTTTCACACAATGTTCTTCAAACATACAATGATCTAATTTGAAATTTTAGGCTTAAAAAATTTACTGCACACCTAAAAATTTTACTGGGGCAGGTGTCCATTATTTTAACATTTATAATTGATATTTAGGTACTTTTTAATTATAAAATAAGTTTTTTATTTATATATTCAAATTCCTCACCTAGAAATTAACTAAGTCACTTATTTTTAGAACTCAAATGTTTATAGACTTGGTTTTATAAGGAGAAATGTAAATTTAAAAATGGCGGAAAATGACCAAATCAATAATAGTAGCTAAAATTAAAACAACCATTACTCACGAACCGTTGGGAGTTAGACCTTGAAATTTTAGAATTTATCTTATTTTATAATGTACTAACTATGGTAAAAATATAAAAAAATCCAAGGGCATAGGGTTGCATTTAAAAAAAAAATTGGTTGTTTTGACGTGGAATTACTCATAAATAACACATTAGACAATCTGTTAACTTTAAGATTATCAATAAATTAGATAATCTATTTACTTTTTCCAAAAAAGTTAATAGATTGTCTGATGTATTGATAATCTAAAAATTAATAGTATGCCTAATGTATCATTAATCGTAAATCGTTAAATTAAACTGATCGTTTAATGTATTGTTAATCGTAAATTGTTAACTTAAACGCCTGATAAATACGACACACTATTAAGACACTTATTAATAAGAAACATAAATATCGCTCATTTTAAATTTTTACGTGATTCAAAAAAAACATATCAGTAATTATTTTCTACAACAATCTTGCACTTACATGCTAAAATCAATAAGGTAGACTTTTTTTAAAAATATTTCTTTTAGATGTAGCATAAATTTAGATATATAATTTACGATGATAGATTTATTGGTTTAATGTTTGATAGATAAATATATAGATAGATTGTTGGATGTACGATAAACCATGTGCGATGTCGATAAACTATTTTTCTTTTCACTTCTAGATGCCAAAAGTTTCTTTAATTTGGGATTATTTCACCAAGATCAATGAAAGCAGAGCTATCTGCATTGAATGTGGCGAGAAATATAAGGTGCCTTGTGGGAGCTTAATAGGGATGAGAGGCCATCTTAGGAAAAAGCACAAACCCAGCTTTGAAACACTAGTAGCAAGGAAGCAACTTGAGTTCTCTTCTGGTGCTAGGTCATCGAGGGCAGCCACCGTCAGAACACCAGCCAGGAAAAGGTCAAGAAAGGAGCAAATGTCTGGCAACGAAACACCAACGAAGCGAGTATTTCCTAAAAGTGAATGGTCTAGGAATAACGATGAACAGACGGAATCAGTTGCTGCAATGATGCAGTGGATATCTAGTGCCATGCTGTCTTTTGATGTAGTTGACAACGATGACTTTAAATACTTTGTAAAAATATGTATGAAAGGACAGTATAAGCCAATTTCTTAAAGGACAGTTTCACGTAACAAAATACTGGATTTATACAATACAATGAAGGCAGCAGTTAATAAAATATTTAATGAAGACAAACCTCATCTGGATGAAATATCATTCACGTCTGATCTGTGGATCAACAAGTCCACCAAGGCAGCATATATTGCTATGACTGCGCACTACATTGTTTTGGATTTTCGGATGAAGCGTTTTTTGGTTACCTTACAGCACTTTGCTGTCAAGCATTCATCGGAAGAAATTACAAAAAGGTTGGATTGATTCACAAATGACCTTAGCTTAGGACCAAACATGCGCATAACAATAACATGCGACGGTGGAGCAAGTATGAAGAAAGCTGGAAAAGATAGTGTTTTAAATGATGTGTTCAGGTGTGTTGATCTCAAGGTAAATTTGATAGTACAAAGTGCTGCCTCAAAATATGTGCTGTTGAGAGATTTGAGTTATAAGCTGACAGGACTGGTTGGCTTCTTCAATCATTTTTAGAAGTCAAAGGATTTACTAATTATTGAAGCATCAAAAATTTCAGATTTTACAATTAAAAAACTAGTTCAAAGTTGCTCAGCCAGATGGAACAGTAAGATCCAACAATTACAATCAATTAATAAGCAACTTCCTGCCATCAAAATTGTAGCAGAAAAAGATGTTTCACAAAAAATAATCAAAAAAATATCAGATAAAGAGGAGGTTAAACAATTAAGGACAATGATTGAACTATTGAAAAAGTTTGACGAACTATCCAATCATTCAAGTTCAGAGAACGAGGTTTCAGTAGTCCATATAATTCCACAAATCTTTGATCCGGAAGATGAATTGCATTCAATATCATATGATCCATCCAAATCCATGATAAAAGAAGTCACTGACCATTACTTGTTGCAAGTGCATGACAGGTTTCCCGAATGTGGAGCTACAGTTTTTAAATACGCATATGCAAACATGTTTGATCCTCGTTACAAAGGATCAAAATTGTATGGTATTGGGCAAAGGTACAACATCACCAAAATATCTTTGAATGAAGTTGTGTTCAACATGTTATGTTCAACATGTCGAACTTAAGAAAATCACATCACCCAACACATCACAACCCCTCATTAATGAAACGGAAAATACAATGACACAGACACACACACAGCCTCAAGAAAAAATAACAGTTGGATACGTAAGAAGGTCTTGCAAAAGTTTGAAAATCCAAACTTTTGGAAAAGTGGTCAATAACCCTTAAGGAAGCACCTCTTTGATAGCAAAGATTAAGGCGGAGATAAAAAACTATTTGACAACAACACTAATTGCCGATAATGGGTATATACTTCGTTACTGGAGGAACCAATCTTTTAAGTATCCAAAACTTGCCCGTTTCGCCAGGAGAGCATTGGCATTTCCAGCAGCAAAGATATTGGTACTGTAAAACAAATTATACTAATAAAAAAAATGGAATACTACGGGGTAAAAAATAATGATTTACACTGGTTCAAAAATCATTTGACTGATAGAAAGCAAATTAAACAGTATAAACAAAAACAAACATTTCCTTATGCCGTAATTTGTGGGGTTCCCTAAGACTAAGATTTAAGAACCGTTATTATTCCTACTGTACAAAAATAATTTAAATTTAACAACTAAGTTGTATTCTTTTTGAAATTGATATCAATTTTTATATTTCCCACAGAGATATTAAAACACTTTTTGAAACGCAAACGAACAGTTGGGTAAAGTTTTATAAATAATAAAATTTCTCTAAATGCGGATAAAATTAAATTTATTTTACTCCATAAAGTAAATAAATCAGAAATTATTCCGATTAAACTGCTAAATCTAATAATCAATAACGTCAAACGAATAATAATGTTTGTTAAACTTAGTAAAACTTCAAATATTCGCTATTCGACTTTGTTTAAAATCGATTGGTAAAGTTAAACGGTCTTCACCGGTGCTTACATGATTTGTAGAACTAAAACATTTCAAAAAAAAGAAATCTTTTAAAAATTTGTATTTCTCTTTTCTTCATTGTGATTTATTGTAATATTGCATCGGCAAGAACAAATCATACAAAATTAAAAAAATTGTACAAAAAACAAAAACAGCGTGCAGTATAATATTTGGATCTGAAAGAACTGTAGGTTATACCTACCTTGCAATTATACTAGGTGCATTAAATTTCTATGAAATCAACTTACACCTAGTTTTAATGCTTACTTATGAAACAAAGGTGCTAGCATATTCAATTAGGGGATTGAAACGGCTCACCGTTTCAACACTTGGGCCAAGTTAAGTTTCGCTCACCGTTTAATACATGGTACAGGCATAGCAGCCGTTTTTTTAGCCGGCGTTGAACCGTTACTTCGCCATTGCTTATTTGTATGTTACTTTTTGTTCATCTTGTTTGTTTTTCACATATTATTATTAATGACCAATACTTAAACAAAAGCGAGAAGTAAACTTAAGAGAAACCTCAATAAAAAACCGGAAAATTTAAATGAAATAAATCGACGTTTACCTACCTAAAAAATGGATTATACTTTATGAAAATTGAATTGAGACTTTTTAAAACAATAAAATCTCATTCAGTTTAGCAATACGCTAAAAAACTAATAAATAGTTTGTATTTTAATAAAAGTTCATTAACATCCATATCGTTAGGGATGTAACGGAACTTGTTTTACAAATTTCGGCCGGAACCAGATTAAAACGGAATTATTAATAAAAATCCAGTCAGAACCAGAACTATATAAGGATGGTTAAGCGCAAAACCAGACTATACAACGAATATGTTGAAATGAGATAATTTGACGCAAATTTTAAAGTCTTTAACAAAAGCCACTAAACCAAAAAAATCAAAAGTAATTGCAGTTCAGTGCACTTAAAAATTTTAATTATAGTATTTTGGTGTTTGCAAGGAAACACTACAAAAATCATTTTTTAATACAAACTAATTCTTTTCAACTTTGTTGTATAGACTGCTTTGACGCTTAACCATCCACATTATATTCTGCCTTTAATATTACAAAATATTCTAGGCTTAGCGCCTGCATACATTCAGTATTGCAAAACTTTTACGATACACATGCTATACATTAATATACTACGTATATTATCCTAATATAGCGGTATAGATAGTGCTAATTCCTCACCAACCAATAAAGGTTTTGAGCTATCAACACCAGCTTCATATGCATCAAATTTAAGAAGGATAATCGTGAAAAAATTTCTTACTTGCTTTGAGTCAGAGGAGTAGAAGAGAAGATTATTGGAGTAGCAAATAAAGAGATTAAAAAAGAAATAGATTGTTTTATGTTTATAGGGAATCGGTAAGTTTAAAAATAAGAAAGCAATGTTAAAATAGTGAAATTATATACCCTCATATATATAGTATAGCAAAAAAACTATTATCTGTCTAATCAGAGAGACTATTCTCTTAGGCAGGTAACGTTTTTGATGAAAAAATAGTTGGGCTGTTGCTCACAACTAAAGAGTAACTCTTATTTTTGCACCATAGTATTTATCAATTCTCAGAAATCCTTGACTATCTAGAATACAAGATTCTGTTGTTAAAGTCATATTTCAATTTTTAAATTAGATTTTTATAGAATCACATTTCATTCTTCAATGAGTAGCTAAATACGGTGCATATCATGTTTTAAAAATATATAATACTTTATATAAAGTCATATATAAAAAGCTTGGATTTTATTTTATTGGTTATATAATTGATAATGGTTATTCTTTATTTAACTTACAAATAATAATAAAAAGCTAAGTCACAAATGCGTATCACCAGATCGAAATATACAAGTAAACTGGAAATAATTATTGATGAGGCTAATTCTATTTGCTACCGCAAATTTTAGGTATTTACATTTTATGGTTTTATCAAATGTACCGCAATTTCTGTAACATAATTCTGCAAGCTGCTCGAATGGAAAAAATTAGTAAACCACGTGATAAGAGAGATAGGTAAGAATTATTTTCGAGATCAATGTCTCCAACTTTCAAACATGATTTGCAGTTTTTGCATTTAGACTATTTTTAACAATTTTTTGCAACATAGCCTGTTATTCCCAGCCGGCACATCTAGTTTTAATCTCGGAATTAAAACCCGTTCAGACACGTGTTTGTTACGATCCAGGCGTAAACCAAAAACACGTGGATTTCACGGGTAGTTTTACTGGAGTTTGACACGTGTTTTTTGTGGTTTTAAATACGTGTTGCAAGAAGTTTTAAACACGTGTTTTATGAGGTTTTAAATACGTATCTAATTTAATTACTTTATTAGGTTATATATATCTTCAAACACGTATAAATTAAAGTTTAATATGGAAATTAATTCCTAAACTGATACAACGTAGTCCTAGCTAAAAATACGTAGATTTCTTGTAAGATTAAAGCCCGCTGCGAGTTTATACTAAGGTCATGCAAACTAGTTTTTATTAACTATTTATCAATGATTTATGATATTTTATCAATCAACTTAGATAAACTTTTTAAGCTTTGATTGACTTTGACTAAAACAAGTTCATTTCATTATATTTTACTTACTACATTATATTTATAAAGAAATACTAAATTTCATTACAATTTCTAAATTTCTTCCTTCAAATAACAAAATATATATGCCACCTAAACAACTGCAATTAAAAGACAACGTATATATTGTTCAGCCTCTTGGCAGCATGAGCTCAAAAAAATTAAAGGTACGTCTTAATGACAAATGGTCAGTATAAATCTTGTTTGGCACATGGTTACTATACGATACGTTGACTTTTGATTACTCTTCCTCCGTCATGATCGAATATAAACAGCATAGCAATGCGCTTTTGTATCCTTGCTAACAGTTCCCATTGCATCTTTAACTGCATTGTCTTCAAGTTGGATCTCAAATTTGACTAACTCGTCCATTGAGGTAACCTGTTCAAATGAAACATTGGAATCTTTATCTAGAAGCTGTTGTAATAGACTAACAGACATATCCACAGTTTTCTTAATCCTATTAACTTAATTATTTTGCGCTGTAATGTTGCATTATCCATTGGAATTGTTTCGTTTGTATGATTTTTTGGTCGACCTCCTTTATTGTTATATGATTTTGATGAATCGCCTTTATTTAGTTGAGAAAAGACAAAATTTATAATAGCAAAAATAAGAATATCATATTATATTATTTTGTATAGTACAATCTAAAAAATAAATTTGTTTAACTGTTTGAAAGTACTGGAGTAATGATTTTTAATGGTTAAATTTATTCTTTACTTCTCTATAACCTCCATTACTATCCATTCACTCCTTCTGTAAAATTGTGTTTTTTATAGTCCTCACTCTAAATTGGAGACTTTATTTTGTAAATAAACCTCACCATTAAAAAACATAAACCACTAAGTAAAATATTGAAATCAAAGATAAAAAAATGTTTTCACTTTTTACTGAATCAGAAAGTAGAGATTCATTGGATACGTTTTCATCAGCTTTTAAACCAGTGCATCTTTTCTAATTGGATATTTATTTAATGATATCTTTAATGGTTGAATTAAATCCATATCCATTGTTACTTTGCTTGTTGAATTTCATATACCCTGGTTTAAAATACATACATTTATATAATTTACATAACAAATAAATAAAAAATAAATCTTATAAAGATAGCAAAAATAAAATGTAAAAAAACAAATAAAAAAACTTGCATAAATCTAAAAAAAATTTGGGATTGTGTATATAAATCAACAATTGAAATTTTTTTGTAATCCCAGTGCACACATTTCACTCGTGCTGAAAGTACCTGAATAGATCTACTTTGTTACTATTCCCTAACATTTGTTAACAAAAACATTGTCATCATTATCGAAATTCCGAAGTTTTCTATCAAAAATTTTATTGTCAGTATCATGATTATGTGATGCAGGTTCAGCTCCTACAACATAAAATTCACAAGGGAATTTACCATAAATATCAAGGAACTATTTTTATTTTAAAACTTTTTTTATTAAAAACTAAAAAATATTACCCTTTCCCAGAAATTGCTTCTAGTCTCAACAGCAACTAAATCTTCTCTCATTGGCTTCTTTACAATTGTAGAAAAATGACTAAAATCCATTCCAATGTATTTTTACTTATTTAAAGAAACATATTCTGGTTTAAATACAATAAATAAGTATGAGTACATATATATATATATATATATATATATATATATATATATATATATATATATATATATATATATATATATATATATATATATATATATATATATATATATATATATATATATATATATATATTAGTCGAAAATCACTTAACAAAATTTTTTTCCATTTAACACTGTGTTTCATCAACAAAGATTCATCAGAAATGATTTCTGATGAATCTTTGTTGATGAAACACAGTGTTAAATGGAAAAAATTTTTGTTAACTGATTTTTATAGATATAATTGCTCTGTTCTTTTAAGAACATTGAGCACTCTATTGTATAGAATACTTTTTAAAGTTGTTTATATATATATATATATATATATATATATATATATATATATATATATATATATATATATATATATATTTATATATATATATTTATATATATAAAATTTACAAAAATATATATAATTATATAATTTTTAAAAACAATATAAATAAT
This sequence comes from Hydra vulgaris, assembly GCF_038396675.1. Taxonomy (NCBI): domain Eukaryota; kingdom Metazoa; phylum Cnidaria; class Hydrozoa; order Anthoathecata; family Hydridae; genus Hydra; species Hydra vulgaris. The sequence continues at coordinate 41,580,436 of NC_088934.1, read as the reverse complement.
CGAAAAAATAACGTGTATATATCTGAAAAAGTTGGGATTTAAAACAATTTGAAATCACACATCTCACCCACGCTGATACTCACCTGAATATGTTTTAACTACTTTGTTACTATACCCTTACCTTTATTAAAGATAATATTATCTTCTTCATCCAGTTTCTGAATTTTTCTTTTGGATATTGTATTGTCAGGATCATGATTATAAAATGCAGGTTCAACTCATTCAAGATAAAATTCACAAGAACAAAATTCAACGTAAATAATAATGTATTATTTTTTAACTCTTTAAAATAAAAAATATAAAATACTAACTTTTTCCTGAAAAGGCTACTAGAGCCTCAAGACAACTATTTTCATCAGCAGTCCCAGCTGCAATCAAATCTTCACTCATTGGCTTTTTTAAAATTGTAAAACAATTTACAAGTTGTTTAGAATTT